>NC_132898.1:9282161-9349661 GCF_030463535.1 Salminus brasiliensis
GTATGTCATTGTTTTGTGTCCTGGAGACCCCAGTGTTGTAAATGGACAAATAGGTCATTAAATTAACCCATATTTGAATGCTGTTATATTTCACTTGCTTATTAAAGAAAATTGGCCAAACAAACCTATTTTCCATAGTTAGCCAATTAGATCACGTGCCGTTACTTTTTAGCCTATTAAAAGAATGTTATTAATCTTTTAAACTGGGTTTGGGACCTACAGGACCCCAAACATAGCATGAAGATTAGGAGTGTGGAAAGATTAGTGGACTTGCCCATAATAAGCAACTGAGCAAGTAAGCGAGTGGAGCAACTGTGTAGGTTCAAATATGCTTGGATACTCCCTGATTCTGATCCATTGGGACGGATCGAGTCATCCCTTATTATTTATCATCAGAGGCATTCAACTCTCAGATAATTCCCAAAGACTGGGTTGAAAAGGGCCATTGTGCCTATCAATATTATTCAACTTATTCAGAGTAGCCCTCCTGCCACAAGTATGTAGAAGAGTGCATATTAGAAACTGCTGACTGCTAATGAAGAGCTAGAGAGCAGTGGAATCACATTCTCTGAAATACCTATAGAAATGACCAGGAGTAGCATTTGTCATCCAGAACCATCCATCAGTAGTACCTGACCTCACTAAGGCTCTTGTGGCTTAATGCAGTCAAATCCAAGATCTGGTGACTCTCTTTTGGTTGTGAGCTATGGCGTTCATGGAGTGCATCTGTATTTGATATTTAAAAGGGGACAAAAAAAGACTGAATCCAATCCCGTTCTGTAACAAATCTGGGCCTGAAACGGCTCATGCTCTCTCTGTGTAATGCCACGTTGTTAGCTGTGTGTTTCTATCTGTGGGGTTGTAGAGTGCTTGAGTGAGTGGTTGGTACTTTCGTAATAACTTTGTTCTGCAATGCCTTGTTCCGTTTCACTAAAACGTGACAACTAATTATGTAATAATCCCATGTGCAATAACAGGGGTTGCATGGTCTTGCTGCCTAGCTCGTACGCCTGGGGAAATTTCAGCGTTTTGGCTGTTGGTGTGTGGGCCATCGCTCAGAGAGACTCAATAGATGCTGTGCTAATGGTAGGTCACTAAAGCTGTTATGAGGTCAGTAGATTGACACTAGCTGGATTATAGATAAAAAAAAAATGCACAACAGTCCTAGCACACTTAAATTGTTTCCACATAAATGACAAATATGATGTATACATCAACACAACAATTGTCAAAAAAAAGAGTTTAAGGAATTAACAAGCCTGCTGTTGCTAATTTTAGCTTGTACAGAGAGTGTTTCTTTGGAGTAACCTGACATTTGTATTGTTTTGTTTGTGGTTTAAACTGGAGAGCTGGGATTGTAATAAATATCAACTAAATTATACTGGGGGAAACGGTTTTCTAATTTTACCCCATTTGGAAGGCCAATTACCCTGTTCTTGTGAACTCCCCATATTACTAGCAGTGCCCTCAACACTAGAAGAGTGAAGAGTAGTACATGTGAAGCTAGGTAGAGGCTCCCCAGCT
Source organism: Salminus brasiliensis (assembly GCF_030463535.1). Taxonomy (NCBI): domain Eukaryota; kingdom Metazoa; phylum Chordata; class Actinopteri; order Characiformes; family Bryconidae; genus Salminus; species Salminus brasiliensis. Next base: position 9,283,686 of record NC_132898.1, read on the forward strand.
CCTATACAGCAGTTAGGCCTGTGCCTTACTCTAGAAGTGACCCACCCCTGAGAGAGCAGGGATCAGTTGTACAATCTCTGACTTCAGCTGCTTGATGGCAAGCTGCATTACCCAGGATTTGAACCAGCGATCCTCAGATCAAAATGTCAGGGCCTTAGTCCACTGGACCTCTCAGAGCCCGTCACATATTTTAGGCTTGATAGGCTTGATATGGCACATGGTGTGATTTTTGCTGTGCTAACTAGCCAGTATGATTAATTAGCAGTTAGCCTTCTCCCCCAACAGTGTTCAATGAAGTTGTTAGATTTTATATCAGAATGACCGTCAATAATGAACAGTTTGAATGTGCTCTCTGAAGACTAAAAAGATCTTAACATGTGACTGAGTTTGTCTACTCTTTAAACCACAAGGGCCCACACCTCAATGCTGCTCTAAAACTGTCAAACCTTTCCCTTCTCCTTTTCTGTCTTAGTTCCTAATCGGGATGATAGCGACAATACTGACGGACATCATCCACTTTGGAGTATACTACCCTGTGATTCAGGAGGGCACAGATTTTACCCGATTTAGCATGGGCATGGCCATCCTTAGCCTCATACTCAAGCCTCTTTCCTGCTTCTTCGTCTACCAGATGTACCGCGAAAGGGGTGGGGACTACAACATCAACTTTGGTAAGTGAAGCATCTCGAGGGACATGGTGTCATGAGCTTCGCTTCTTGAAGGACTCCATTGATGAGGTCTAGGCTGCTTTGAGATGCATGTGCCTGTCCTGTGGCTTGTATTAGCTGAGGTAATGTCATTGGTTTTTGATGTTTGCCTCATTTACTAGAGGGTTTATTTTATTTTATTGTATTTTCCCACTTACATTGGATGGGAATACATACACATAACCCAAAAAAAACCCAAATTTTATTTTTAATTATTTTTATATTTATATATGAATCACATGATTCCATTATCATAATCATTATTGTTGTTGTTGTTGTAATCTGTTTTTTTATTATTTTTATTTTGTTATTTGTTAATTTCATTAAACTGTTAAACCCTAATTCTTAGTATATTTCTTTAACCTAATAAACCCTTAACCCTTAAAGCCATCCCTCCAGCCAGGCTTTCCCAGGTTATTTATACTTATTAACCCATTATTATTACCCAAATTATTTTTATTATTATTTATTAATTAGTTTGTTTATTTGTTTACTTATTTAGGGCAAATACACATTACTACACAGCCCTTATAAGTTTACACTCAGATTTAATTTAAACTTCATGTACATTGAATATATTGAGTCTTGTCCTTACTCCAGCTACCACACCTAAATACTAGTTTAATCGCAGTATTATAGTAATGGTTGCATTTGAATAATAAGACTAGAATGCATTGGATGACTTGGTTTTGCATGCTTTATAGCGTTGTGTGGAGCAAAGCAGAAAAGCCGTGTTTCTCTGAAACAGGCAGTCAGATTGAGTCAAACTGGGGCGTAACTGAGTTAGTGAGATGGTCACAAGACAAATGTCTGATAGAGTAAGTGCTTGAAGAGAGGAGTGTGGCCCAGGAAGCCAGGCAGATCCTCAGAGATAAAGAAAATGAATGACTCAGTGTAGTTCCTCTGTAGAATTGGTTCTGGGGCAGACTAGTCTTAACTGTGAAGATAGATTACGTGCAGTGGTAACTGAGTAACTGACTGTAGCTGATTTAAACCAGTGCCGCAGAACTAAAAGTGTTAATTACACTGTTAATGGCAGTCATCTGACAATGTTACAGGCTTCCAATAATGTAACCTGCACCTTACCTTTCACTTGTTTAAGCTGAAAGTATTGTTTTAGGTCAGTGTTTATCATGCTTTTTCAGTCCACATGCACTGCACATTTTCCCTACTATTGACCAAAGCCGTTTTTGGGCTAGTGAGTTGAATGAGATGTGTTTTAGAGCAGGAGAAGCACAACAGTGCAGTGAAGGAGAGCTACAGGACTGAAGTGCTGAATAAAGTATAGTTTGCGATAGTTTGACACCATATAAGACCATCGTATTGAACTTTGTCATCTGCAAACTTGTGTAGATGTAGGAAACTGATAAAGACCCTGATTACACCTGGTCACTTCATGTGACTAGTATCTGGATTGTATCCTGATCAAAGTCTTGCCACTTGCGTTTGCATTGTGCAGTCAAATGCGTCTCTGGCTAGTCGGACTGAAATCCGCTCGCTATGTGGCAACCAGTTGTTTATCTGTTCAGCCTCCACCTGTGCTATGCTAAAGATGGGGCTTGTTGAATGTATCTTGGAGAGACGGATACATTTGCACTGCTATAACGTGGCTCAAATGTGTCTCAGACCATCTCTTGAAGTGGTCTGAGCGATTGGATTTGTATCTGTTTTAAATGTTTCTAGGGTGTTTTATGTGGCTTGGCCTTATCGATATATAATCCTGATACTCAAGACGCTAAAAGTCAAATTTATTTATATAGCACTTTTTACAACTGACGTTGTCACAAAACAGCTTTAGAGAAATCTAGTAATAACACTATGAATCAAGAAAAAAACATAAAACTTCTAATAAGCAAGACAGTGGCAAGGAAACCCCCCCTCAGAGCTGGACGAAGTAACCTTGGTGGGAACCAAGACTCACAAGGGAACCTCTCCCCCACTGGTCAATAAATTATTGATTTAAAAATCACTGCACAACCATAGCAATAGCAGATAGCAATAGCAAAGCCTGACGGTCAGTCTTTCATCAGTGTCAGGCTGGACAGGCAGGCAGTCATTAACATGGAAAATGGCTATTTTAGATTAAGAATCAGTTCTGTTTGGATTTCTAAGGTATAGAGAATGTAAACATTATCTAGGCTAAAGACTAACTGAAAGGAGAGAGCCAGAAGGTAACACAGACACAAGAGCACCCTGAAACATGGGCATCCATTTGCTCCACTGCCCACAAATCTAAGTGATCTCGTGGAAGCGAAAGGACGACCACCCTTCTGTTGCTCATGTCTATAATAAAAGTCAATTTCTCAGATATGATGGATACGTTTCTCGGATGCGTTTATAACAGAACAAGCTTAATTGATGGCTGAGAAATGCACCGTTCCCTGGCTGCATCCTAGCTTTAAGTCATATACTTCAAATATTCTTTCACTCTTTAGTCAAGTCAAGTCAAGTCAAATTTATTTGTATAGCGCTTTTTACAACTGTTGTCGTCACAAAGCAGCTTTACATAATTAATACTTAAATTCTTTACATTGCTGATTCTGCTCTTCAGCTGATTGTCAAGAACGTCATGAACTGAATCAGGTGCATAGCTCTAAAGGCTGGAGGTCCACACAAAAAATGCTGTTTTATGGTCGCTGAAAACTGAGCTTTTCGAAAGCACTATTTAAGGTGGAGATTTTTAAAAACTCTATTTTCAGTGTTACCATATGGACAAGGAAAACAGAGCTTAATGAAAATGCTGCCGTCACAACACATCTGTGTTTCTGGTTGAATCTCAAATACTGCTGTACTCCTACATAAGTCATAAAACTACAACATCCACACACAGATAACACTAGATTTCAGATTTCTATATGAATAAATGTAAATTCTGTTCTCTTACGTATTATTTACTATCTGTAATTGTGTGACTTGCATAGTACATTACATAGGGAGCAGTCTGTCATTTGGGATGGAAATATTTTAAAAAATGGAGGGAGGGAAATCTCACTTGTATGCTTGTAAATTAGCTGATCTGATGTGGCACTGACTTGAAGCTTGTCCTACTTAGCAACAGTAGCTACACAAGTCAGCATTTGTGGGCGGAGCTTGGTGAGGTTAATGTATATTCTATTTAACTGAACTTTGTAGTTTTTCTGCTCTGCACTTTTACTGTTGTGTTGTCTGTCACTGGTCCTCACTTTTCCTTTGTTGTCACTCTTTTTTGTTTTCCCCACTTTTCTGCTGTCTGTCTGTCTGTCCGTTATCGTGTCCTGTCTGTTTGTCTCTGTGTGTCGGTGTCCTTCTTCTGTTTGTCAGACTTGGAGACGTCAGTGGACAGTCGCTGCACCACAGACAGTGCTGACAGCAGTCTGTTTGGCCGCCGTTACTGAAAGCACTCTCTTTCTCCCCACACCTTTGTATTACAACCCAAAATCACATTTATTTTGTCCATGTGTATCCTTCTGTTCTTCATTCCTCTCCTCATCTGCTGCTTGTGAATGTTGTGAACCACTTACTCTGTCTCTCGATTCTTGCATAAAATCATCTATTTTAGTGTAACTGTTAAGCTGCTTGAAGTCAGTGTGTGAATTATGTGTATGTATTTGTGTATGTATTTGTGTATGTATGTATATGTGTTTGAGTGTGTGTGCACCTCAGATATTTATTCTGATCTAGGGATCAAATCCTATGATCAAGTTTCAAAGACTACAGTCGAAAAGTTTGGAATCACAATATAATGTTGATATTGTTTTATTTTACATACAAAAACGTTTATGAATTCTTAAAAACTGTAAACAAGAAACTGTTTTAAAGTTTATTCAATATTTCAGGTAGGGACAACAAGGGATTTATTTCATGTAACTATATTAAATATATAAAACCTTCATATATATGTGCTATATAAAATATTAACTGTATATACAAAGAAATATATAACTGTTAAAACAAATGTAGAATTTGATGTTTTCAATCTCGTAATCTGATGCTAACTTTTGAAACGTGAGGCTTTCTGTATTAATTTCTAATTATTTCTATTAATTTTATTATAACTTTATTCTTAAAGTTATATTATTCTTAAATGGCTTCCATCCATCCGCTCCATTGTCTACAAACCTATATAATAGGCTGTAAAGGTTACACTTCAGACTGATCAGTCCATAGGACATTATCGCAGAAGGTTTTGGTATTGTCTAGGTTTAGGATGAGCATTAATATTTATTTTGGTTAGCAGTGTATTTTGATTGTCAATTTAAAGACTTTCACTGTGGATCGGTGATGCTGTGGAACCTTAGAACTGTTTTGTAAACATTTTCAGGCTGTTCTCATCTGCTGCAGCTTTGTTCTCATCTGCTCTGGAGTGCCATTTGATCACTTGTTTCTTGTTAGGAAACTTTATGGTGCCTGTATTGTTGTGATGGTAAACTTTAATATGAGTGGAGGCTGACTGCATCCAAGCTGCATTATCATCAAAAAAATGTGGTGTATTTGTTTTGTTGGTTTGTGAGTAACTAAGAGGTCAATTACTTTTTTTACACAATTTGTATGTTGAGCTTCTTTGATTTCTTCTGCCGTAATAACACATGGCATGTTGGTGAGATCTAAATGTGTTTGACAAACCACAACAGTACAGTACAACAGGAGTATTGTACCAGAGAAACATGAGGGACTACAACTTTCACAGTACTGTACATAATGAAACTGATGAATTATTAAACATGATTCCAAACATTTGAACAGTACCATGTCACTAGCCTTGATGTAGTGGTGTTCCATATTATCCTTAATCTGCACATCATGGAGCCTACTGAGGGAAATTTCTGTATTTGTCTTAATCACATTTAGAACCAATCAGAAGCTTCAATCCCAGGTGCTGCCATAAACAAAAAGACTATCAAGTGCAGCATTACAGTGTTTTGTCTTTTGTGTATATTTTAAGATAACCAAAGATACCATTGTTTTAACAAAGACAATTAGTTTTGTTTTGATTAGATATTGCTTTATTTATTTAACAGGGCAAGTTATCTATCTAACCATCTATTAATCTATCCATCTATCCATCCATCCATCCATCCATCCATCATTTTCTTTTGTATTCCTTTTTTCCTGTGAGGTCAATTTATGAAATTTGTGTGCGTTTGTGTACCAAAATGTATGTCAGTGTGACCATTTGCCTCTTTTTATCTTTTCAAATAAAACAAGATGGTTACTGTTACTGTGCCTTAACATACTGCGATTGATATATGTAACCAGATTCTGAGTATAGAATATATATATATATATATATATATATATATATACACACACACACACATTGAGATTAAAAATCTCTTTTACAAGTGTGCCCTAGCCAAGACAGCAGCACATAAACACAGAGACACTCTATCAAATTGACATCTGCATGGATGCCAAGACCCAGGGTTTCATGGCAGAACACTGGCCAGAGAATGTTGTGAGTGTTTACACATTCCTCCTGAAATCATCACTGACCATTTCTGCGACTTATGCTACAGTAGCCTTTGTTGCCCCCCCTTTTTGCCGTGCCTTGGTCGCCCAACACTCTGTTGCCAGTACCTCCTGTCCATAGGTACTCCCCACTGCTGACCCAGTAGCACCCCACTAGTCTTGCCGAGATGCTCCTACCCAGTCTGGCCATTACAATTTGGCCTTTGTTTAAAGTCAAAGGTCACACCTTCACACCTTCTCGCATCCAACCCACACTTGCCATCTAATACTCTCATTACAGGATAATCGTTGTTATTTGAGTGAATGGTCATAATGTTTTGATTGTAGCAATACACTCCCAGCACTAGTATTAACTGAATAAGGTCTGTCTGTATGACTGGATGGAAGCATTGAAAATCTATCCTGACCTTCTCTCCTCAGACTTTCCCACAGTGACCCGGAACAGAGATGCCTACCAGTCCATTGACCAACAGGACCAGTCCAGCTCCGCCAAACCATTCAACCAAGCAGAGGACCAGAAACCTGTTCGTGCATACTGAGGACTGCATTTTCCCATTCAATAGCCCCTGTCTGAGTGACTGTTGTGTGGGTTTGAGGTCTGATAGGTTTTAGAAGGTTTCAAGGTAGTGGTGCACCATAAGTTTATATATATATTTGCAAGTTTACAAAGTTAGATTAAAGTAGCTCTATGCTTACTTTTGAGCCTTAGAAAGTATGTTGCTACATTCATATAAATGGTCATATCCTGGGTAATTTCATTGAAACATGCAAAACTGCAGTTTTCTACATATATGATTCCGAAGTATTTTATAGGTAATTCATTTTATAAGCAAGGACATGAATATAATAAGTAATATATGTTACTATATTACAATCAGAATCTATTAGAATATATCAGGAATTACTATTCCAATAAATTTGGTACATGACAATGCAATGAAACTTACCAAATATACAGTGCAAAAAAAATTGTTACATTTGCATGATTCAGATGTGCATATCATTTTGTAAAAGTAGAAAAACAAATATCTGTGTTAAGTGACATAGCCAGGATGCAAAAAAAGGTTACTGCATTAGACAAAGAAAAAAGACAGTAATCAGATTACAGATACTTTATAAAATAAGGTGATTATTAGAAAGATTACATGTTAAAAACATTATTCTACAGCAGTCAGTATTTTCCAAACGTTTGCAGGTTTGATGTCTACTCCATCAGTCACTGCTTTCCCTGTGGTTATCATAAAAACAACCAAGCTGACTGGGTCCAAGCTGCTAGGACATTTAATAAACATCAAAAGCATTACATTGGATTTGGTTACCAGATCAACTGGTAATTAACAATCTAGACCAGGATACAGTTTTAAAGTAACACTCCCAATCCTAATTATTTTTATATTGTCAAATTTAAAAGTGCCAATGTAATTAATTTCATTGAAGTGGAGTTGGGTTCATTTGCACCAAGTAAATTTAATACATTCTGGGCTTGTTTCCCGGAGATGGATTAAGCCCAGTCCTGGACTACGTCGCAATGCCAGTGGTGTATCACCATTTGAAATTCTTTTTAGTCCAGGATTAGCCTTAATCTGGATCTGGGAACCCAGGATCTATGTTTTGAGGGAACGTTTTAATAACCCAGTTATCCAGAATATCTAAAAGATAAAGTTTGTATATAAAACTTCTTAGGTAGCATTAGCAACCCTCTTCTCTTTTAAACGGTATTGGTGTTTTTATTTTATTGGTGTTAAAAAGAAAATGCTGGATTATTGTTTTTTTGGTCGTGTTCTTCATGCTTTGTACACACTACTCTTTCTTCAGCCTGTTGGCCAAATGATTTTTTGGGTGAAAGACTTAATCACGTGGTAACTCTTGTTCTTATCTTGACACTAAATGCAATACTCACTTCCTCACAGTGTTTCTCTGTTCCTGTGGGTCTGATATGTTGCCGGTTTCTGAATGTGCCAGTTCCTCAGTCACAGATTAGCCATACTCTTGGTTTAAATTGCTCTGTCTATAGTGATTCATCATTGAAGTCATGCTTTCAGCCTGAGGCAAGGATTAAGGTTCCTCCCAAGGTTTCTTCCTCCAGCTCTAAGGGAGTTTTTCCTTGCCACTGTCGCCGTTGGCTTGCTCACGGGGGGTCTTTGATCCTTCATGTTATTTCTTCTTTCTTCTCTGTCTCTGTCCTTTATTAAGTAGTAATTATGTAAAGCTGCTTTGTGACGACAACAGTTGTAAAATAAATCTGACTTGACTTGATTAAAGGAATGGTTTACAGAAAAAACAAACTTACACATTTTACCCCAAACATAGCCATTATGCAGACATGACTGATGTCAGAAGCTTGTTTCCTTTGTGCTTCTTTGAACCCTAGTCTGTCATTGGAAAGGTCTTTTTAAGTGATGCCATAGAAGAACCACTTTTAATTCCATAAAGAACCATAGGCCTCCATCACTAATGCCTCCTTCTCCTAAGATGCCACAGCCATGAAGAGGGTTTGCGAGTTTGAATCCCAGGCTATTCCACTTTGCCATCAACAATTGGCCAAGCTCCCTCAGGGTGGGTAGGCGCTTGACTAACGTCACCCTTAAAGGTGCAGCGGAGCTGAGGACCCAGGTGTGTTTGGCTGCCCGGCGATGCTGCTAAAGAGGTGGTTGCTGGCTTCGCATGTATCAGAGGAGACATAGTGTAAAGTCTGTATTAAAGTCTAAACCAAAACTGTTTTTCTATGGCATCACTTAAAGAACTCTTTGTAGCACCATTATTTTTTAAAAGTGAATGTACAATCTGTCAAAGAGTTGATGTACAATCTGCTAATTCAATGTTCCTACTTTTTTAACAAATGTGCATTACATATAAAATTTACTTACACTGTCTTCACTGTCTTAAATCACTTGCATTGTCTTCTTTTTTCTTTTACTTTTTTTTAAAGACTAGACTAGCAGTGAGGCCAGATTCTGTATCTTTTGAATGCGCTCTATTTCAGGTTTAAGATCCTCATGTTTGTGTTATCATCTCCCATTAGGGACATTAATGGTTTCCATAGGAACTGTGCAACATGTTAAGCAGACAGCAATTTGCCTGCTGTTACACCAATTTGTATTTATGCTACATTTTTCATGTGGATAACGTTCGGGCACTCATTGCCAACGGTGATGATAGACATGGGGTGCGATTATATGGGTACAAATGAGAAGCAGTGGTGAAGCAAACATGGTGGTTAGACAGATGATTAGCAAGCGTATGCCTCTGCGCTTCCGCCATTATTACTTTTCCCTTCATTTTGACAAGGATAATTTATACACTTTCCCTCATTAGCGCTTGCTTTTCTGCTCAGAAACTGTAGCAGACGCTGAATGCTAATTATTGCTGTTTATATTTTATATGTTACACGTTGGTCAGGGTCAGAAATGTTGAAAAACACAAGTATCTAGACTCTTTGGACATCAGCATTTAATTTCTGTTGCTTTTATTTATTTATTTTTAGATGTGTTTATTCAAGCTTTTAAGTATGTGCTGCATCTTAAACAGGATTTTAATATGTTATGATGTTTTATAGATTGTAAAGCCTGATCGATATGCATGTGCAAAAAAGGCCAACGCTTTCAGTTGTTTTACTGCAGGTATTGTATCAGTGCTGTTTTACGTCTCATTTTTGAAATCCTGTTTTCCTTTTTCTCTCACATTCTTAAAAAACAAAGATTCATAGATGGTTCTTGGACATACAGTTCTGGATTAAAAAAATAATAAAATAAAAAAAGCTTAAATTATTGGCAAGCCTTTACAGTATGTGCAAAACCCTCACCCATTTACAACAATGGTTCTTTTAGACTGTGGTTCTCAAATGAGCACTTTAGAGCCCCAAATGGTCCACAGTTGAGCAAAAATTGGGAACATCTGGAAGGGCACTGAGTACCATTTCTGTGCCAATGGCCCGTTAAGGAGCCATTGTTCTTTTTTTTATTTGTAAGAGCATAAATAAACATTCTCTGTGTTGAGCAAATTCAAGACCATACATGTTTCTGTCAAATCTGAATAATAAATGTAAGAGTAATCAAAAGTTTGCCCTGGTTGTGGTTATTTACCCATTTATAATCCTTGCTCTGTAGTTGGTGCTCCATTTGCCTGGATATAGTCACAGTATTAATGGTCTTATTTAAAGCAGCACTGGAAAAGTGCAGTCAGGAACTGTATTTGGTGCTTTGAACCACCACTAAAGAAACATTCTTCTGTAGGAGCTGAGAGATAAAGCATCGTCACTGAAACTGAAAGAAACGTGGACTTTGGCAGTACACTAATACTATTGGATATATCACATATATGACTTGTGATGGGTTATGGAGTGTTGTGCAGTTCTCGCAAGCACTATCCTGCCCGCTTCTCCAAAGTTACATATTGCAGTTGGCAGCATGCAGCAACAACAAGGGCTTTCTCCTTATTACAGGACAGTGGAACAGCACTAATGATTTTGAAGCTGTTGTTTTAAGGTAAAGATGCTTTAAATGATCCATTACCCATTTTTTAACATTTATGCATGAGTCAGTGGTAATAGACAAAGTCATTCAGAGTCGTCAGTTGGTGAAATGGTTAAATGTAAAGAACTGACTCTTTACAGTGGTGATAGTTTTATTTACTATATAAAAGTGATTAGTGAACCAATACTTGACTACCTGAATGTACCCCTGTGGCATGAGTAGATTTTGGAAATCATGTTGTAGGCCAAAACTAAATGTTTCAGGAGGCTCTAAATGGCTCAACCGTCAAAGGTGCTACCACTATGGCCTGTGGGTTGGGTGATGCCGCTTTACCATCAACATGTGGAGTTGGCCGTGTTCTCTCCCAGTGGGTAGGTGGCTGGCACAGGCGTCTGTAAGCTGGAGTGACAGAGCTTGGGACCTGGCGCTTTCCTCTGAGCGTGTTTGCTGCTAGGGAAAACTTCAGGCGTCAGAAATGTATTTTAGATTTTCTGTAACAACTTTCACTGAGGAAGTTTATAGAGGCATTAAACTCTTCCTCAGGTGTCTGGTTCCATTCACCACCTATGTCAACAGTTCTGACTCTCTAGATCAGGGTGTCTCACACCAAAACACTCAGACTGATTTTATGCTGAGCTTTCTGTTGTTTAGGTTACATGCGGTATCTCACTCCACCCAGCGTGTGTTGCTTTTTATTTTAAACACTCATCTTCCATGCCAAGCATCTCTGGGAAATATTAATTGCCTATCTCTATCTCGCTCTCTCTATCCCTCACTGGCTTTGGGTGTGAGCGCCTGGGAGAGGTTTTAATTAACCAGGAGCCGCTCTGTTAATGATTTGTTCCTGCTGGGTCCTTTACGTGCAGGACGCTCTGATGTCCAGGAGGAGGAGAACGAAGCATTGATTAATTTTCATTTAGCCGACCTGAGCTTTCTCTCGACGGGCTGATCCACTTCTCTGGAGCGAAGGACACCAGGCCCCTCATCTCATCTGATTCACTGGTGCAAAACGCTTTATATAAGTGCTGTGTCATGAAGGGACCCAAGCTCTTTTCCATCTGAGAGATGGAGCCTGGAACAGGCATCTGTTGGCTGGTGTATGGGTGGGGATCTGATGCTTTCCTTCGAGCGCATTGGCTTCCTAGTTATGCTGCATAACCAACAGTACAAAAAGGGGTGGTGGCTGACTTTACATGGATCGGAGGAGGCATGAGCTTGTCCTAATCCTCCTACTGTTGGGTGGTGAGTGGGTGGGATAATTGGTTCAGATACATTGAAGAGAAAATGGGGTTCAATTAATAATAAATTAAATAAATAAAAAAAGTGCTTCAAATGGTTCTTTGAAGGGGTGGGCAACAGGGCAAGGGTCCAGCTGATTTCCCTTCTCTAACAGACATATTAAACATGGCAAATAACAAGCGAGTTGAATCAGGTGCAGGAATCTGACCCTCTAGGATTCCAGGAATTGCCCATCCCTGTCATAGAGGAACCACTTTGGGTTCTATAAAGAACCATGTTTTTAATAGAGATAAGTAACTGTGAAGAACCTTTAAGTTGAGATAGAGTAAAGGTTCTTCTGACCTTTAAAAGGTTCTTCACACCCACATATCACACAAATCTTTACAAAAATGTCTCCTTATGGAACCAAAAGTGGTTCTTCTATGGCCTCATTCAAGGAACCATCTGAAGCAGTTTATGTGAATACTGGCTATTTTAAAATATGACTCACTATTCAGCCTGACTTAAAACTAGTGTTTTTTCCAGTGGCAGTCCTGAAGGGCCACAGCTCTCCACATCCTAATTATTTCCTCAACTCTAATAAACCTGAGGCACCTGGAGATAATTAGCTAATGTGCTGAATCCTGAATAAGTCAAGGCAGTGAAGACACTACCCAAACTGTAGCCCTTTTCCTGCACACTCCAGAGTCAAGTGATAATTACATTATATGTGGACCAAAAAAATAGACACCTTCTCCCCCAGCATTTCCTGTAAAATCAATGGCGTCTATAGACTGCTGCAGTAACAACCTCTACTCTTCTAAGAAGGCTTCACAATCGATGTTGGAACTTTGCTGTGAAGATTTGATTGAAGCCACAAGACTTCACAAGAGTGAGGTCAGGTACTGACATTGGATAATTAATTCTGGGTATACATGTCTACTTCTCCACACTCCAATGAAGCCTTGCACTCCTGATGAAGACCTACACACAGATCTTTAGATGATGTTTAAGTCAGTTGACAGTAAGAGCCATTCCAAAAAGTATTGCTAGTAGTTCATGGTGGATGTTGAGGTAGGGTATGGACCATTATCCTGTTGCAGAAACTGCCCCCTTTCCAGCTTTAGTTTATACACAACTCCATTTGGTTCTTTGTTTGTTTGTTAATTGGACCTAGTGATCCAGCATATTTAGCAATTGGGAAGACTAATGACTGAATGTAGGAAAAATGATGAAAGCTGATTTCTTAGGTTATTTTTCTTTTTCATGTTGCTCTGGAGCTCTAGGCGATGTTCTCTGTACACCCTGTAAGTTATGTGTCCTTGTATGTTGGCCTTGGATATGAGCGGTTTCTGAATTGCATCCATGCCATTAATTCCAGCTTTTGTGAGGATTTTTGTATGTAACTAGGTCACAGTAGTGCAGATTCATTTCTGTGATCATTACTGAGGCAGTAAATTTGTGATGTTTAGCATCTGTCCTTCGTGCGTGGTTACCCAAACTAATTTTGCTTTGACAGTTCGGTTATCAGATTGTCTGCATAGTTTGTAGGCACTTTCTGATCCAGTCTTTCTTTTAAAATCAAAAGTACTAGTAGGGATCACCCCAGCTGAAAAGGTCTGTTTTCTGTATTTAAAAAGAAATATGATTAAAATTTTATTTGATGAGAATATATATATATACATTTTTATCCTGTTTCACAGTTGACTTTATTTAAATGATTTAGATTGGAATTTTTGTTTTTGTTCTACACAGCATCTGAATTCATACTGGACTAAAATAATGGATCTCATCAAATCACAAATTATAGTAAAACTTAGACGGCTTACCTGAACTGAAAAAAATAATCTGCAGATTGACTGTTATGATATCACACTACTAGTAATACTGGCAGCAGAGTTTCCAGGTAGTTACTAGTTAAATTAGTGTAATTAATATTTTCAGCACTCATCAATGTAATGGCCCCTGTGTCTGCATGGGCTTCCTTAGTCTACTCTGGATTCATCCCAACATGCCAGTGGATGGACTAACTTTAATGCCAAAAAAACCCCCAGCCGGGTGTACCTGGTTAAGCTGGTTGCCCAGCTTAGCTCTTGACCAGCATAGGATGTGTTTTTCTTTGAGTTTTATGGTTAGGCTGGTCTACAAACATGATCAACCCAAACCAGCTAGACCACCAGTTTTATTCTGTTCGACTAGCAAGAACAACATGATCAGCATCACTAAGCTGGACCAAATCAAATGAAACATACACTGTGCTGGTCAAGAGCTGGTTAACCAGCTAGCTTACCAGTAAAGGGTATTTTTTGGTTTGGATGACCAGCTTTTCAACACCGTTTGACCATTTAGACTATCTGAAATCAGCTAGCAGCAAAGACTAGATATCAGCTCGATTTTTCAGCAGGGTTCTGTTTTAAACAGCAGTTGAGGCGGCATTTTTTGCAGCACCAGAGAATCTTACAAAATCCATACAAGAAGTTATTTGATACAATATATATATATATTTCCCAGAATTCAGAAGAAGATGTTGTGTAAAACAGTAATCATACAGTTTCACAAAGGGCATTACTGTAGGAATTGCAGTATAGTTCTTCAGATGTCTATGGGTTTAACAGAACAGTGTGTTAGCACCCAGAGGACCTGTGATGCTGAGGTGGATGATGAATGACCATAAGACATGGAGCCCTAAAGTGTGGCTGGTCCACCCCCAGCCTACATTCGGTCATCAAATGTATTTTTAATGAGCACAATCTCCTTGACTTCTGTGAATAGATGGATCTGCTTTTGACAGTCAAAATGACCCCAGTGCTTCTCCAGAACCCACGCGACTGAATAGCCTTGTCATGCACACACACACAGTGTTCGCTTGTTAATACAGCGGTGTGACAGAATGAAGCTCCATTTATTCTGCAAGGTTATTCTGAAATTAGTTGCCACTGGAAAAAAAAACAAAAAAAACATGGATGACTTCCTTTAAAGGAAATGTTTATAAGTAAAGGCAGCAAAAGATAGCAAAAACATAACCAAAAAAGGAACTTATGCAGCACCTAAAGGGATGATATGCCAAAAAAATGATTTAGACAAATATCCCACTTGCTTCACACGTAGTCGATCAGCCAAGACATGTTTAGTGTCTACATTTTGCTTCTTTAAGTTTCCACTTATTCTGACGGCCCCATGACTAATTATTTTAAGGAGAGGATCTTCTATGTAATGAATATTTGGCAAAATAACATACAGTTAGCTAATTATTTATACAGGCTTATAAAACCTCTGTCATTTTGTCCTTATCATTAAATTTAGCCTACCCAGCAATAGAAGGAGAAGCTTATGTAGGGAAATATTTGCTACACATTAAGATAGCTATAGAACTTTGTGTCAGTTCTCCTTTATTATGTGGAAAAATGAATGAAAGTTAAATGAGCTGTTGTCAGACCCAGAAGCTCCCATTGCAGTAGTGTATGTTGTGAGGGTAAACCAGCTTGGCGAGAGGAATTACCATGTTCATCACATTAGAAAATGTTAGGGTAACTGTTGACTTGTAGTGTTTGCTAGCAATATCAGCTTTGTAGCTCTAGAACTAAACTTAAGAAGGCTGATGGAGCTCCATCATTACAGAGACACATGGTTCCACTGCTTCACAGCCCAATGCTGGGAGCTTTATGCCCCTCCAGCTGACGACTGGATTTTTCTAGCTCATGTCTAGCTGTTTTAGGGCATTTCCAGAGGAAATTCTGTTGAACATTGGTGCACCCGCACCAGCGATGAGTGCGTCTTTAAAGTAGCTGAATTACAGTAATTAGTAGGGGTGTCTGGACACTTTTGGATAGTGTATACAGTGGAAATAATGAGATATGAGGAGGGACAAGGAGAAAAAGATTAAGGGAGAGAAGTGCTCTGCCCTCATTCTTACCCCCACGGCACACTTGTCTGACACAAACTAATGTGCAGGAGCTGCTTACGAGACAAAGAGGAATACACTGCTGCCCACTAAAGGTGGGGGGAGTTTACAAGGCTTTGCTGCGTGTCATGTTTGTAGTTGTGGATGATTAATGACCTGATCAGTTATTGACCAAGCTCTAATGTGCTCCCTGCAAATTGGCAGCTCATTTGTTTCCTGTGTTACCCTGAGGTTACCAGCATAGTGGCCAAAGCGAGAAAGCTGTTTGTTATTTGAATGATTCATATGCTAGTTCTGTTCGAATATAACTCACTGGAAAAGTATCCGGTGTAGCCAAGGCTGACTCACTCGTTTTTAACATTCCACTGAAATTATTTCTTGCTGAATATAAACAATGATGTAAAAATATGTTTACCCCCCATTAAATTCATGGATTCCTACACTGAATGACATTGTATGTATTTATTAAGAAAATATATTTAACCCCCCCATGTGAAAAAGTGAGTAGAGTAGTATTCATTGAGTAGCAAGTAATGAGTAAAAACAAGCGCTTTCTATAGTTGTTACTTAGTATCTTAGCACCATTGAGCAATTGTTGCCCACTCCCTCCTGCAGAACTGCTTTAGCTCAGTCACATAATTTGCAGGCCTTCAAGCATGAGTGTTTCAGGTTCCCAACATTTTCACGACACTGTCACAACATTTCAATAGATTCTAGGTTAAGGGTTTGACTTGCTGTGGATCATGGTCTTGTTGCATGACCCAGCTGCACTTTAACTCAGGTTGAAATGGGGCAATCACGCCAGGAAAGGGGCAATCAGGTTTTCTACACAGGGGAATTGGATGTTGAATATCTATTCTTAATAAACACAAATACAAATATCTTAAAAATATCTTATTATTGTTTTTTGTTACCTCAGGGTCTCTTTATGCCTTATTAATGCAGTCTTGGTTGAGAATATGATTTTACATGTTTGTAAATTCCACAGCCTCTTTTCCCAAATCATATTTATTTTGATGCAGATCATGTGATGTATTTAAGGTGAAAAGGTAATTAGGCTCAAACACATAAAACAGTGCTGATATATTTACGTCAGTTATAAGATGTTTTAGCGACCGCTACAGTTAACCCTTTGTGTTACAATAAATCCCTCTTAAGGAGTAATTTGTAACATTTGGACTGACTCCACCTTTGGTTGAATTTTGTGCACATGGTTGGTGCTGGCAATTCCTAGAAATGTCCTAATGTTTTTTTTTGACATTAAAGGTCTCCCATGAAAAATCTAATATACTGGATACTTCTTGACACATCTTGCGGCCTGCTCGTGGGCTAGGACAGCTAGGACAGTTTTACCTGCTGCTGGTCAAAGCATAGAGAGGACTGAATGTTCTGCACTTCTAATCACAAAGGCTGTAGCACAGGCAATAGTCAATATGTGGGTGTGAGAGAATCTGTGGCTGTAAAGTCAACAGTAAACACCAAAATATTCCCAAATGCCCGCTAAGGATCTCACACAGCACAGTAACTTAGACCCACTTAGCACTAAGCATATAATAGTGCTGCAGTGCAAAACCGATCTACAAACATGGAACTTGAACTCGTAAAAGTGAAAGTGAAACTAAAACAAAATCACAAGAACCCTTGCCTTTTCTGCTTATTTGCATCGAGGGACCACCAAACCTATTAGCTTTAAAGTCATGAATGGTGTTTTTTTATGTAAAAGAGCAGAAAGCTCTTTTATACATTCAACATAACACACATTGATGCCCCCTCCCCCTTTTTAATATAGCTTTTTTCTTCTTTTTCTTCTTAAACTTGTTAAAAGTCCTAAAAATCACTAACTCAAAATTGGTCTAGAAATATGGTTCTGGTAGGGAAATGTTTATTCAGTATGTACAACTTTAATCTCCCAAAAAACATAAAAGACACTATATAGACAATACAATTTACATAGCAGAAGACATTTTTACAAATACCAGTCAAACATCCCTCAATTTTATAAACTACTTAATGACACTGATTTAACAATACATATTTCAACTACAATATGAGAGAAACACCTGAGCCTTACCTCCAGCCTTAGTTTCTGGAGTAAAATCTGCACAAACACATTCAACAAGACAAACAATACTATTACCTTCAGTAATCCAACACCAGTCTGAAACATCAAAAATGCATCAAATGGGGTTTGCTGACTCTGATGCTTGCTCTTAGTGCTCTTTAAACACAACCAAGGACCACCTTTAAGCTATTTGCCACTGCACACCTGTACAACATTTTGGCAACAAATAACTTAACGTCTTTCCATTTGTCTGTGCTGCCAAGGTTTAAACATCTGGGTAAAAAAATTGGTTAAAAATAATAGATTTTTATTTTATTCCATCTACACGTTCAAATGTGTAGGTTTGCATGTTGGAGGAGAGGTGTTAAGGCCACAAGGCATTGGATATTATGACAACTTAGCAATATACTTTAGACAATGTACTTTTTTTTGTACCACATATGATCATGTTTTCACTCAGTTTGACATTTAGGTTGTCCATCATAACCTCTACACAGCAGTTCATAAATGTAGTATAACCATAACCATGCCATATTTATGCTCTTAAAGTTCAGTACCGTAGGAGTCATGATCCCTGCGGCCATACTTAATATCGTGGCTGTCCATGTGCCTATATTACAGTTATGATGAAGTTATAGTAATGCTTCTCTGCTGGTTTTGAAAGTGGTAGTCTGTGTTCTTTGGTGGGACCTCATCTGGCTGTAACATTAGAGCACTCTTGTTTGTGTTTGAATCCCAGCTGTAGATGCTCTCACTGTTGCTGGAAAGGAAAGGAAATGCAGGAGAGGAAGCAGTTACCATTAGATTCTATTTATTCATGTCACAACTGCATGTCCTAAAGTTTACACTTTTGGTTTGTTTACTGGTGTGTGCTGTCTGGTTCTCGTTGCTTTAATTAATCATAAGATTTCCTTTCTTATGAAGCTTCTGAATGATACCCTTTTAAATGTGTTGTTTAGTTTTTAATCTAATAACCTATTCAGGAAGTACAACACATATTTGTT
This sequence comes from Salminus brasiliensis, assembly GCF_030463535.1. Lineage (NCBI taxonomy): Eukaryota > Metazoa > Chordata > Actinopteri > Characiformes > Bryconidae > Salminus > Salminus brasiliensis. The sequence goes on from NC_132898.1 coordinate 9,302,498, forward strand.
TACCTATTATTAACTTAATTTGAAAATAAGAAATTAAAGAGTTTACTTTTTAAATGTAATGGTAGTTAAGGGGTTAAACAGCATTTTTTAAAACACGTTTTAAAAAGCACAAGAAATTACCTGTGCTGTGAATCACTCGTCATTGTACTGTCCTCATAGATCTTCAGCATTGTCTCTGTACGATCATCCTCAAGTTCTTTCGGTTCCTGGAACCTAAAAAAAGTTTTCTAATATAAGTTTCTTAATATACAAAGCTATGCCCACTAGGATGAAGGTCTTCACTCTCAGACAGTATCAGAAGTACAGTATCAGTACTGTAACAAGTGTGCCACCTTTAAAAACTGATTTAGTCCAGACGCAATCTTAAACTGGGTCAGGTATTAAAAATAATCCTAAACCCTGTTCGGGTGGGAAAGGTTTTAAATGAGGAGGTGAGGAATTGAATCATTATTACCAGAGTTTCTCAGTGATTTTAGTCCAAAATGCACCACATCAGTCATTTTTACGAACTCCGTGTTCCTGTGGCACCTTTCACAATTTGTAGAACGAGCCAAAAAATAATCTGGTTATATTAATATATTTTGTGCGAATCTGCATGTGGGTAAATCTTCCATCATCCTCTGGAAAATTAGGGTTTTTTTTTGATCGAGGAGGCACTGAGATTTGTTGTGCGTGGCACAGATACCTTGTCCTGCAGTAAAATTTAATTACTCCACCTCACCATGTAAAACAAATACCATCCGAATAGGGCAATTCTCTGAATGGAGATTCTCCTTTAAAAGCAAAATGTAATTCAGGACTATGTTTAAACCTTATCTAGAAAACCCTAAACTGTATAGAAAATGACAAAACAAAAAAAAAAAACAGAAGAAAGGGGGTAACCATAATTGTTTTTTTTGTTTTTTTTTAAAGAACCATGACAAATCGAAAAAAAAAACCCATATGATTGTATAAATGGTTCTTTGCCTGGTTTGTCAAGGGTTCTACTATTTTTATGAGTCAAATAATATTTTTTCAGAATTATCTAGAGTTTTTGGTGTTTAACTACCTGGGCTCAAGGCGTTCCTTCACTTTCGCTATGGATGAGATGTATGGTCCTATTTGCCGGGCAATAGTCGTCAAGTAGGAGTTTTCTTGCTTCAGCTGAAGAAGATCGTGGAGCTGTGCTGAGATGAGAAGATAAACCCAAAAGTTAGAAGAAACTAGCAAATGCACACCTGCAAAAGTAGATCCTTTACAAAAGCTTTCTTTAGTGAAGGCATTGGTTTTATATAGAGCCATGAAAGCTCCAATAATTGTACAAAACCCTATGCATACCTTCAAATTTTGATTTTAGGACAGATTATTCAGTGACTACAATCAACAGGTCTTTAATGGGTAACTTGTTAGGAAAAACCTTTTAGAAAAGGTTCTACACAACACCAGTTCCACTGAAGAACCAAACAGCAAATGATAATTCCTCCTACCTTCGTAGATCTCCTGCTCGTTTGTGACTCTTTGAAAGGTTTCCTCCCAAATCTGCAATATACATGCATGGCATTGGTTATTTTAATCCCTAATAAAATTTCATGCACATAATGCTAACTAACATAAATATGTATTTATAAAAAATACATATTATGCATATAAACAAAAAAACAGATATCTTTACATAGATTGAATAGATATTAGATATAGATTACTGATAATATTTCAATTACACATTAATACATACAGAAATGTGTGTGTGAGTGTGTATATATATACACACACATATAGTGTGTGTGTATTAAACGACACATTAATACAGCACAGGGACTACTCTGTTACAATTTCTATTTATATCTATACCCTTACCTCCTCAAACATGGCCCTGAGGGTCTGCACGGAAGAGTACTGGGATGTGATCTGCTGATCTATGTGCAGAGATCTTTCCAGGATCTCGCCCATTGTGTCTGTGTTGATGAGCGAGTGGTGCTTGGTGAGGTCTCTGTGCATCTCCTGCACCTGATCCTTCAGCTTTTGGATCTCAGTCTGGAGAGTCTGCGTCAGAAGCATAACCCATAAACAATTCAGTAAGTGTGCAATTAGATAATTTGTTACATCAGGAATGGCTGCCATGGCAATAAAGCAGAGTCTCTGAGATGGAGTAAAGCACAGTGCTAAACAAAGCCCAAACCTGCAAGATGCTGTGGTAGAACAGACATTATGGTGGATCAGCTACATTAAGGGTATATTGGTTGTCTTATCAAACAGTTATAATCTTTTTGACCGAAGTACTACCTTTAGACCCCAACTACACCTGATCACTACAGTATCAAAATTATATCTGGATAAGGCCAAGCTACATAAAAACGTAAGTGTATTAAAAAAAATGTTCATTCAAAGCACTTCAGGAGGTGGTCAGAGACGCGGTTGAGCCACATTAAAGCAGTGTAGAGGCATACAGCTCTCCGAGACATATTCAACACCCAAAACTCCTCCTAATACAATCAAAAACCGCCCATTTAGCACTTTACTGGGCATGTGATTTTTTCTCTGTTAAGAAGGTAATCAGGAAGAGGCTGAATGGATAAACAAATGGTTGACAAGTAACCAGTTTGCATACTGCGTCCCACACGACAATCTGATTTCTTACTAACTGGAGATGCATTTAACTACCCACTGTAAATATATGTGGCTAAAATCTTAGCAGTATACAATCTAGATACTAGCTAGTAGTACTAGCTAGCAACCATAACTTAGTACCAGTTCAGAGCAATTTCCCTAGGACCTTTTTAATCAGGCACTTAATCAAGCGCATTATTGATAGCAAGTTTGAATTTTTGCATCTTTGCAACCCCATTATTTTTGGTGACTGAAAACAGAGCTTATCGAAAACTCTCCAAACTGGAGATCTTTGGAGAACTCTGTTTTCAGTGTTGATGTGTGGACAGCAAAAACCGAGCATCACAAAAACAATGACGTGACAATGCATGCATGTGTCAGGCTGCACCTCGAATATCTCCTTATATGACATAAGTCATAAAACTATAGCGTCTACACGCATAAATCAGCTTTCAGATTTCCACATATGAATAAATGTAAATGCAGTTCTATTACACATCTAAAATGCTCTGTTTAAATCTGTCATTTTGTGACTTGCATTGTACACTACATACATAGAGTAGTGTGTAATTTGGGAGTAAACCACCATGTTTTCCTCCTTCTTTATAGTGTTTTGATATCTCTCTTTATAAGGTACTGTCATAAGGGCTAGCATGCCCATGCAAGCATTTCTGTCTCTGTGTGTATTAAAATATTTGTACAAATTGAGAGTGAAATCATTAGACATATTTTTACACATCCAGATATGTGTGGATTTGAAAAAAGCTAAAGATTTGTAAAAAGCTGGGCACCACGACACTGAGCAAAAAGTAAAAATAGTATAGAAAGGGATGTTATTGATTTCAGATAGGTTGCATCATTTTTGGAACAATTTTCTAGTTTAAAAGTATTTAAGTACCTTAAATTTTGAAAGTGAAAAAACTAAAACTTATTTTAAAAAGTAAAATAAGTCTCACCTGATAGCAGTTCTCATAGTTGCGACAGTGCTCAGTGAAGGGTGTCTCTCCTCCCTCAGCCAGCAGGACCTTGGTGCAGATGTAGCGGTGAGAAGTGGGTCTGCGTCCTAAAGAGGGAACTTGAGGCATGTCACTGAGAGAAGGGGAACGGCACGACATAGACCACGCAGACGGCACCCTGAAGAGGGGACATGACCAAAGACATGGACTCTAGCTCCGATACACATACATAATTTAGCAGTGGCTACAGGTGCCTAAACCTGTTCATTATTTACCATCTATTCCAAATCAGAATGCAATGTGCTAGCACAGGGTTCCCCTCCTGGAAATCTACCTTCCAGGATTGCATTTGAGCTGAAGTCTGCAGGAAAGTAGATCTAAGAGCTGAAAATTACATAATTTAAATATTCAAAATCTTGTTTTTTGACATAGTTGAAATCTGTCAGTTGTTCTTTATATTGCCAACATGTCATGATAAATGGGCAAATAGAAATTCTCCAAAATAACAAAATAACATTCAATAAAAAAATAAATACACTAATCAGCCAAAACATTAAAAACTCAGTATTGTGTAGATTACCCTTGTGCTGCCAAAACATCTCCGACTTGTTAAGGCATGGACTCCACAAGACATAGCTAGCATTCAACTTTTTAACATTAACTTTGTCTCCAGTTCACTGGTTGTCCGGTAGTAGATACTAACCACAACATACCAATAACACCCCACAAGACCTTGCTGATGTTTTGGAGCTCTTCTGACCCAGTATTCTAGGTCTCCAGTTAGATTCTTACACTTGCTGATTTTTCCAGCTTCCAACACATCAACTTCCAGAACTGACTGTTCACTTTTTGCCTAATATGTAGATATTATGCCTCCCATTGTAACACGATAATCAGTGTTATTCACTTAATTTCACTGGTTTTAATGTTATGGCTGATCAGGGTATGTTCTCACGATGGGATTCTCTTTGCATGACAGCTATTTGAGCAGACCACCTCTCCCTCCCTCTGCTTATTTCATGCTTGCCGATTCACATGCAGTGAATGGAGCATCAGTCCATAAATCAGGGCTAAGTATTCTGAGAAGAGACATTGTGACGACGCTGTTTACAATGAGAAATGCCAAACAGCCGCACAGAAAATCTCCTGTGTACATCTCAGTTTCACAGCACTGTTCTGAAAATGTTCTGAAGCATTATATGAATAAACATTACATGCCTTTCAAAAAGCCATGGTTCATACTGTGAGTATATACAAAATACAAAACAGCAAGGTATAAAGTATGTATAAATATAATAAAAGTCACATAAGGTAGTGCCATCTCATGAACAAAATGGATAATTCTCAAAAAACACCCCAACCTGAAAAAACGAAAATAAATAAGACGTAATGCTTTTATTTGTATATGTGCAATAATGGTTATTGGCTAATATAACCCTTTAAAGCCTGAACCATCACAGCCATTCTAATCCTTAAATCTGGAGTGTTTATTTGACTTTATGACCAATCATAAAAAAATAAATATAAAACTTATTTTGTATCATATTTGATGTATCCGCAATTTATTGACCACAGCAGTTTTTTAAACTATGTAAAACATTGCGAATTGATTCTGTGTAAGAATTTCCAACTTCCAACTGAATACATTTTCATCACCCTGGAGCAAGATCTGAAGGTGTGTAAATATTTTCTTTGTATTGAACTTTGTACAGTCTGTCTGTATACTGAAGATAAAATACACATATTTAACAAAATACATACAGTATGTTATATATATTTTTTGATAAATTAAAAGTGTCCTTAGGTTTCTGCTACAGAACATTTAGAAATCAGTTTACTTACTTACTTTTTAATTAAGTAATGACTTACAGCATGCAAGTTAGAAAACATGATTCATTACATATTATTTACTATTTAATGTCATTTGCAAAATACTTGAAATCCTTGGAAATACTACAGCATATTACCAGATTGTATAAGCAGATGATTGCATATAAAATAAAGATGCTTAATATCATAAATCATTAAAAATCTCGCTTCACCATTTGAAACTAATCTGACACATTAATACATCATTACGTCCAACTGAAACCACATACCTGCAAAACTGTTAAGAGCTGAAAACAGACAGATTGCCAAAATGACGAGGGTCTTTTAATCTCTCTTTCCTGGTGGCTAAACGCAGGTACGCTGTAGCAGAGTTCCTTGTGAGTCTGTCACTGTTGCAGGTCATTAGTAAGCTTCATCTGCTCGCCTGACCTATTCCAATTTATGTTATGGGCACTGGCAAGGACTGAGGTGGCGGGGAACAAAGTGGTCTCACGTCCCGCCCTCTAAGTTTGTGTGCGGTCTGTGCTCTGAGCCGAATCCGGAAGAGTTCTGTGTAATTCTGATAAAAATAGTGATAGAAGGCCAGGCCTGCCTGAGAGCAGCCTGCTGTTGGCAGCACATTGTCAGAGTTGGGGGGGAGGGTAGGTGGGTGGGTGTATGGTAGTTTGGGAGAAGTGGAGGGGTTGGAAATACCTGAGAATAGCAGGGGTGATTGATGTGGAAAGTTGCCGAGGGGACTGACGTCATTTAGACGTCACAGAGAAAAGGGGTTAAAGGTGGGATAAGGGGCCCTTGGACTGAAGAATTAATGTTGACCTATTCCTTCACCAGTTGGTACTACATTCATAGTCACCCTTGGCCACATGATGTGTTTATCCTTTTTTAATTGAAAATATGTAATCAAGGAACATTATTTCTGATATCATGAAGAATTTAAAAGGCATCAAACCTAATTAACTAGCTAGTTCCTAACTAACTTTAGAACTGCTTAAGAAGGTCAATAATGTTCAGAATACAAACATCACAACAAGTAAGAAGATGCACTCACAACAATATAAAGTGGACATAGACCTTGCCTCTAAATACACTAGACGTTTTTATGTCTAATTGTTCCAGTAAGTCCTGTTAGTACATTTAGAGGTACGGGTGCATTTATTCATATGCATTTAAAAGTATATGTGATCTTTGTGGTCTCCCACCCTCCATCACTGGACGCTGCACATGCCAGTAGGCACTACAGCAACAGTGTAGGGTTCCAGGAATGAGCAGGAGAAAGCACCAGGGCACTGATATTGCTCTGAAAGGACAGACAGACTCTGTTGTGGCACCTACCAGAATAGAGCCAAGCTGTAGCTAGTGAATACTAGACTACTGGTATGCTACCTAGGTCAATACTAGGCTTTGTTTGCTACTGGAAATTATACCTTATGATACAAATATACATATGCTGACCTCAACAACCAGCTCAATGAGCAAGAGAGGGTGATGTTTTACAAAAAGGATTGTACTGCACACAACTGCATTGCATAACACACATCATTAAAAACAGAAGTGTTTTTGGAGTCATTCTGGTTCCCTGAAAAATAACCATTTTCATCATTGAGAGATCTCAAAGTCATAGAACCATGCTGTGTGCTTCATGTTATCAGTAGCAGAAGTGAAGCACCTGAATACAATGAGGTTAATATCTTGAAGATTATCTGTTGCTGCATTACTGAAATTAAGTAATTTACTGTTGATCTGTTACAAATAGACTTAATATGTGACATTCATTAAGAAACCTAACCCAGCCTTACCCAAAACCTAATCCTAACACTGGCCCTAATCGTAACCTTAAACTCTACCCAAAACCTAATCCTAATCCCTTATCCTGGTCCCAAACCTAACCTAACCTCAATCCAAAACCTAACATTAACCTCAGCAGCAGGTCTGTAACAGCTTGTTGAGGATGTATTAGACCAGTTAGATGATCAGTGATTATTCAGGTGAACATCTACAGATCTGAACTTAGACTCTCCAAATAAAGTGAAAAGCTGTTAAATTTAGTAGATTATAAAACACAGTTTATCCATGCAGTCATACGTGACTGGGAGTCTGATCTTTTTTTCCTAACAACAAGCTGGACTGAGCCTGTCCCGATCCGATCCAGTGACTCAGGATTAGGGCAGATCCAGGCATTTTTTTAATGGATCAGGTATTGGCTTTTAAATCCTGATCCACTCCTGATCCTTAGGTTCCTTGTTGCAGAGCGCCCTCTGGCATCCTCTAGGTGCCATTAACAGACCAGATTCTGAGCTGCTGTCAGAAACTAACCCAAACATTGTCCATTTGTGACCTTATTACAGCAAACAAAACTCAAACTTTCCATTCTACCTTAAATGATGCAGCAGTTACGTTCTGCTGTTGAAATGTACAGAATGTAACTGTGGCACTATTTAAGGTGGAACGGAGAGTTAGAAATTGGAAGCCTTGTTGAACTTATCAGTTTAAATAAAGTTTTGTGCAGTTGCAAATGTGTGACGTGTTATGTATTTTATATATATATATAATAAGTATAACATATATAAGTTGCTATAACTAAATACATGAGTTTAGAATGCCTGATTATAGAAACCTCCCTAAACATTTGTGATTTTACTGGTGTTAACAGCACATCTTACCTAAGCTGTGGGGCTGTATTATTTATAGAAACATAAAGAACAGATCTGTATTGGCCAACAGTCAGCATTAGAGTACTCAAATCAGATCAAAAAAGTTCACCGCAACAACCTAGCTGATAGGTACATATTTCAAAATCTTGAATAACAGTGTTTAATAGTGTTAACAGCTGAACAGAGTTGGTTAAACAGCTTACCTTACAGGGGGTTGGGTAAAAATAAGGTTTAAAGAAATAATTTTTATTTCTACTGAAAGTCCACTAATATTTGTAGTCCATTTTATGGTATTTGTAAATTTATACCCACACACTGAGTAATACTTTTGTTGAAGTTTGCTAATCTAAGCCTACCAACTATGTTACTTACATGACCTTTATATCTCTATTCTATCAGTAATATTTTGTTAATTTTTTTTACAGGATGTTACCCAAATGGCAGCTATAAATAAAGTTTGGCATACACTTTATTTATGGCTAAGTATTGTCATAAAGACACAAAATAATTCAGCAGTACCGGTGTTAAGTAATTTTATTAACAAAAGGAAAATGTAAGTGTAAGTGTAATGTTAACAAAGCAAATCCAGCAAAATCTCAAAACACTGGGTCAAACTAACCACATATTTTAGTCACTCATATGACCCTATGATGTAGTGTAGGGTAGGGTCAGTTTAATTTATTATTATTAAAATGTGACCCAGCACCGGGTTTTTTTTTTTTAAGCTAACATTTATGAGTGCATGTGCAAGCCAAGCACTGATTAGACATAGGAACATACAATTAGCCCACATGGCCAGCCCTCAGAATTCCTGTATGCCATATTAAGCCCAGTTTTGTCTTTGAGTTTCCCAGAAAATGGTTATAAAAACTATAGGGCAGAATGCTTAATCAGTGTGTGGAACTCCAGCAGTACAAAGCATTTAGTCACTCTTAGCTTTATTCTCACGAGGGAGATCTGGACATTCCACAAACGGCCTCAGTGTGCAAATACTGATCTCGGATCAGATTCCATGTCTATATGCTGCTTTTGGGCACAGAAAGCAAAGCTAATCCTGGAATTCTCATTTTGGAATGCCTTCCAAACTGATCCAGGCAGAGCTGTAACACTCCCAGGATCAGAGCTTTCCGGGAAGCTGTGGCTCCACTCACTCTGGACCCAGTGTTATCACCCTACATTCTGGCACCCCTCAGACATAGCTAACACCTGGTACATTACAAACAGGAGTTGCATAAAAGTCAGACACAGCTTAATGACTGACCAAATGACTTCTGGGACATTGCCATACCCCTTCCCCTTGTCTGTTGTCAGCACTTGCTCGGTGATTGCTTAGGGCATGTCACATTTCAGCTATCGCTTGCCGAAGTCCAACAAAGTTAAGAGATAAGACCTTCGGAGCCTTATGGCATCTACAGAGGAGTAAAAACAATGATGTCCATTAGACTTCGTCGGACAGTGCTGTCAGCAGCAAACAAAAGCAACAGCAAAACTGGAGCTACAGCACTGCAGAAGAGCCTCCAGTGTAATGAGAACAAAAACTTTATGTACAAAAATCACGTAGGAGCTACAATCAAAGAGGAGCTAAATACGATATATTCAGTCATTGGTTGGAGAAAGCAGCAAGAGGTCTCAAAATCTGCATGTCCAAAATGATGACTTTACAGGAGAAGGAATTGTTCTATTGGTTCAATCATCTATACATTTGGATACAATATAAAGAACAATTGATAGATTTACATGATGTCAAATGAAAAACCAAAAGATTTTAGTTTTTGCAGAAATATGAGGATGATATGCCTACTTTATGGAAATCATATTTTCCTGTTCAGGTTCATGGAAATAATGTGTATGTGCATAAATTACTGAAAATAAATACACATCTGGATTATTTGTCCATTAATATACATTGTCTAGCAAATGTAAAGTATTTAGCCCCCTTTAGAGGTCATCAGATTCAACTGAAGTACAAAGATCATATTTTTTCACCCTCAAGAACAATGTAAAGCAAAAATTGTTTTATGTAAGAACACAGTTTGACAAATCACTACCGAAACAGGGGTACTTTCTTACTGAACCCTTCTGCTGTGGAAGCTTCAAGTTTACACAGATGAAAGATCCCCTTAATTCAATAACATTGGTGCAACTGTGAAACTGATCACTGAGCAACGAGAGCATTATTGAGTTAATATGGATGTTGCATGATCACCATCCCATCTGAACCCCAACTCATACCAAAAGTATTGGATGGAGCACCATTATCTTAGGGAACAGTTCCACTGCTCCTAAGCTAAGTTCTGGGGGGATTTACACCCTTCTAGCCCACACCTGGCATTAGGCATGGTGCATGCAGGTTCAAGTTTATCTGATTCACAGTGTCCTATAGTTAGCCTACAGAGACTAGGCTAGCGATGTGCATTTGCAATGGGTGCAACTTAAAGTAGCTGAATGCTTTCATTAGAAGGGGTGTACACAAACATTTGGACATATAGTGAACGTTTTGAAAGAGCTGTGAGTTCAGTGTCCCTTCTTAAACAATGCATTAAAGCATACGATTCAAATACAGATTCAGAAAGCTTCAGATACAATTTCTTTTTTAACTGGATGTTTTCACAAAGCAGCTTTACAAAATCAGTAATCTGTAAACCGACAAGAACTAGACAATAACATAAAAAGACATAAAGAACCTAAGTGAGCAAGCCAAAGGCGACAGTGGCAAGGAAAAACTCCCTCAGAGCTGGAGGAAGAAACCTTGGGAGGAACCAAGATGCACATAGGAGACATATCCATCTCTGGTCAGATATATACACATTATATGCTCTAGTGTGCTCAGGTATGCAACATAATCTTAATATCATAATATACTAATCATAAAAATCATAATATAGTATGACTTACTATGAGTACAGGGAAGTACAGGGCAGCCATTTAGAGCAGAGATAATTTATATGTGTACATATACCCCTCTACTTCTTCAGCGATGTAAATGATATATTTGAGAAGTAACTCACAGACTGCAGACAGCGACTCCTCCAGAGACTGGGCAAGGTCTACGCTGACCAAGCAGCAGCAGTGGCTCCAGGCAGCGAGCAAACTCAGCATGGAAATCTGTGTTAATCTTGGGCACAAAAGCAGTCATGGTCAATCAACCTTTTTGTGGTCAGAGAAACAATAGCCACAACATTTTTTAATACGTTTTTGGTGGAGGCCATCTATTACATCTATTACGTAAAGCTTAAAAATAACCTCCATATAAAGTAAAGGTTCTGGCAATAATCCATAACCTTTACACTAGGGTGAGCTGGCCTGCTGTGGGACACCTAAACTTTATGTATGTAGGTCTTCCTCAAATAAAAAGTGAGTAAAACTATGGGTTCACAAAAGCTGTGATGGCATGTGATCGGAATCATCTAATGTTTCAAATCTTAGATTTGTGTGGAGGAATCTTCAAAAAGGAAGCACCCCAATGCAAAAATGTCCCACATTAGGATAATTCACATTATATGAAAGATAACCTCAACATGTCCATCATATTTATTAACACACTGCAATTGCAATGAGCAGTGGGATTTAAACTCCACCATTCCTTAAAAAAGTTTTATTCAGTGTAAAATAAACCCACTTCAACTACACACATGAGCAAAATTGTTGGTACCCCTCGGTTAATGAAAGAAAAACATAGTCACAGAAATAACTTAAATCTGATAAAAGTAATAATAAATAAAAATTCTATGAAAATGAACAAATGAAAATCCGACATTGATTTGGAACCATGCTTCAACAGAATTATTTTAAAAAGTAAACCCATTAAACAGGCCTAGACAAAAATGATGGTACCCCTGAAAATAATGTGAGCAAAGAGACATGTTAAATCAAGTTGTGTCCACTAATTAGCATCACAGATGTCTACAATCTCATAATCAGTCAGTGGGCCTATATATAGGACTACAAGTAGTCACTGTGCTGTTTGATGACATGGTGTGTACCACACTCAACATGGACCAGAGGAAGCAACGGAAAGCATTGTCTCAGGAGATTAGAAAGAAAATTATAGACAAGCATGTTAAAGGTAAAGGTTATAAGACCATCTCCAAGCAGCTTGATGTTCCTGTGACTATAGTTGCACCTTTTTTCAGAAATGTAAGATCCATGGGACTGTAGCCAACCTCCCTTGACGTGGCCGCAGGAGGAAAATTGATGACAAATCAAAGAGACGAATAATATGAACGGTAACAAAAGAGCCTAGGAAAACTTCTTTAAGAGATTAAAGGTGAACTTCAAGCTCAAGGAACATCAGTGTCAGATCACACCCTCCATCGTTATGTTCTGGGGCTGCTTTGCCACATCTGGCACAGGGTGTCTTGAATCTGTGCAGCGTACAATGAAATCTCAAGACTATCAAGGGATTCTAGAGAGAAATGTGCTGCCCAATGTCAGAAAGCTTGGTCTCAGGCACAAGTCATGGGTCTTGCAACAGTATAATGACCCAAAACACAGCTAAAACACCCAAAAATGGCTAAGAGGAAAACATTGGACTATTCTGAAGTGGCCTTTTATGAGCCCTGACCTAAATCCTATTGAGCATCTTTGGAAGGAGCTGAAACATGCCGTCTGGAAAAGGCACCCTTCAAACCTGAGACAACTGGAGCAGTTTGCTCATGAGGAGTAGGCCATAATACCTGCTGAGAGGTGCAGAAGTCTTCATCATTTCTGTCCAGGCCTTTTTCATGAGTTTATTTTTTAAAATAATTCTGTTGAAGCATGGTTGATTTTCATTGTATTTGTTTTTTATTACTTTTGTCAGATTCAAGTTATTTCTGTGACCACTGTGGATTTTTCTTTCATTAACCGTGGGGTACTGTCAGGCCCTCGTTATCGTGCCCTCCCCGGGGCGATCCTGAGCCGCCGCCCACAGGCCCATATAAGGACGTCCGTCTCACTTCTGGTTCTTTTGTGTTCATTTGTGTTGATTCATGTTCTGTTGGGTTCACTCAGTGTTCATTGCCATGTTCGTGTTTCACTTGGGACTGGGAGTACTTAAGGAGCTTTAACCCCTTTGTTCATGGCTGTGAATTGACTCAGTTGGAATCCCTGTGATGCACAGAGATTCTGCACGCTGGCGTGTTCAGGTCACGGTTACGGTTCATGTTCAGGAGAGGTACGTTCGCTTCTGTTTTGGTTCCAAGGAGACCTACGTTCAGAGCAGCATGCTGTAAAGTCATGTTAGGTCGGCCTTGCCCTTTTTGTCAAGCGGCTGGTTCCCCAGCCCCCCCTCCTCTTGTTTACATAGCTACTCTGCCCTTTTCTGTTACTCCCCGATGCCCAGGCCCAGCCTGTGGTTCTTTGTTCTAGCTCCCTCTTTGCTTCTCCCCACGTTACATCCATTTCCCTCATGCTCAGCTCCTGGCCCCTCCCAGTCCCAGGTTTGTCATGTTTGCCGTCTTGTTGGTCATGTTTTGATTCTGTTTGCTGTTTTGCCCTCTGTTGCTGCTCATGTTTTTTTATACCCCTTGTGTTTGCTTGTTTTGTTAGAGCGCCGGGATATCGATAACAGGGTTGTGGGTTCGATTCCCGGGCTCGGCAAGCTGCCACTGTTGGGCCCTTGAGCAAGGCCCTTTACCCTCTCTGCTCCCCGGGCGCTGGAGTTGGCTGCCCACCGCTCTGGGTGTGTGTGTGTACTCACTGCCCCTATCACATGTGTGTGTGTGTGTGAGTGTGTGTTCACTACCAGATGGGTTAAATGCGGAGGACACATTTCGCTGTACACTGTACAGTGACAAATACGTGCACCTTTACCTTTAATAAACCCTCTTGCATTGATTTCCATCTCTGCAAGTGTTCATGTCTTCAGGTCTGGCCTCACATGCAATGACTGGTACCAACAATTTTTGTTCGTGTGTATATCTGTAGAACAGGCATAGAGCAATTTTAAAGATTCTTCATATTTCTGCTGACTGTTGGTTTTGTAATCAGATGCCGGGCCAATCAATCTTGCAAGCTATCAGTAGCCAGACTGAACACTCAAAGAATTTAAATAAGACTTCTCGGGATAACTTTGCAACCTGGAGTGAACCTGACGGTATGCCATCATATGCAATGCACTCCTCTGGACAATTAATTAATAAAAAGAAAAAAAAATTGTATTGGGTTCTGAAACTCCTCACAAACAGGCTTGAGGCCCTCAGAGCACTTATAGTTCATTAGCAAACCAAATGTAAAGAGGATTTCCTGACTGACAGAAAAGTAATGCGCTAACATAACAGGTGAAATAGGAAGGGAGGAGAAATCTTAGCAACAAGCAAATAAAAAGACTGTTTATTCATAGCCATTCTTAACATACAGAGAGCCAAGACCTTGAGTAGAGACTGGATTCTCATTTCCCACCCCTGAGTAATGACTCTGGCCATTAGATAAACACACAGTTGCACCAGTCTACAGGAGTAGACTTACAACAGGAGCAGACTGGTACGTATTCAACCTCAAATTCATGTCCAAGACTGCAAGTTTCCTCTAGGCCAAACTGGCATGACTTAAATAAAACTGTAAATAAAACTGGCTGGAAAAACTGCTCACTGGCCTGGAGCTGCTCTTTGAAACCAGCTGGTTGCTTTGGTCAGAAACATCTTGAGTTGGATTGTTACAAACCCTCTGAAGAATCTTCTGATCCGGACATTGGTATATGTCCCTGCTTATGCATGACGAGACAGGATTGTAACCCTAGAAAGGTTTAGCGGCAGACTGCATCTCTTGAGTGGGCTTAAATAGCCCATGCCTTAGATGCTGTGGAAAGGCTTAGCTACTGGAAAATGATTATGGCCATACTTTTGCACAAGTTGTATAATGTAAGCGGGCTTGACCTGGGATCCTCCCAGACAGTGAGCTTGACAGAGAAATTGTTATAGAAGGTTGGCCAAGTGTCACAATACACACATGGACAGAATTGTTGATAACCCTTGGTTAATAAAAGAAAAACCCACAATGGTAACAGAAATAACTTGAATCTGACAAAAGTAAAAATAAATAAAAATGCTGTGAAAATTAACCAATGAAAATCAGACATTGCTTTTCAACCATGCTGCAACAGAATTATTTAAAAAAAAATAAACTCATGAAACAGGCCTGGACAGAAATGATGGTACCCTCAACTTAATATTTTGTTGCACAACCTTTTGAGGCAATCACTGTAATCAAACGATCCCTGTAACTGTCAATGAGACTTCTGCACCTCTCAGCAGGTATTATGGCCCACTCCTCAGGAGCAAACAGTGCTCCAGTTGTCTCAGGTTTGAAGGGTGCCTTTTCCAGACGGCATATTTCAGCTCCTTCCAAAGATGCTCAATAGGATTTGAGTCAGGGCTCATAGAAGGTCATTTCAGAATAGTCCAATGTTTTCCTCTCAGCCATTCTTGGGTGTTTTTAGCTGTGTGTTTTGAGTCATTATCCTGTTGCAAGACCCATGACCTGCGACTGCAAGCAAGCTTTCTGACACTGGGCAGCACATTTCTCTCTAGAATCTCTTGATATTTCATTGTCTTGAGATTTCATTGTACCCTGCACAGATTCAACACACCCTGTGCCAGATGCGGCAAAGCAGCCCCAGAACATAACAGAGCAAAAGTTTAATATTAGTTATTTGGGCCAGTTCAGAACTGCTGACTAATGGCTTATAGTTTGACGAATAGTAGTTGCAGGGCTATGGGCATCTCTCTCTATTTTTGTGTAAAGCCAGACCTTGAGAGACTTGAAACCACTCCAGTGGAATAATAACCAACTGAGAAGACGGCTTATTAATGTTGCCTTCTGTTGACTTACCCTCAGAGTAAGGACACTGGCAGCTCACATCAGTTTCAGAAGGAGCATTTATCAGAGAAACACTGTTTCACTTTGCGACTTGAGAGAAATCCTAAAACAGCTGTCCAGATGTTTGAGATCTCAAAACAGCAGTTGGGGGAAGGTACTTTTCAAATCTGAAAAACTTTTGAGAGACAGTTGGCAAAAGAAAAGTAATCCAAAACTACAGTAGATAGGTGTAAAAAAAAAAAACTCAATCATGGTTACAAGAAGCAGTTGATTTCATTTATTGTTTCCAAAGGATGTTTGACCAAATATTAAGCTGAGGGTGCCAATAATGTTGTCCAGATAAGTTCTGGAGTTCTGTGTGGAATTTCTAATGTGACTTTCTATCCTAAGCATTTTTTGTGTATACTTTTTTTAAGAAGTGGCACACACTTGGACACTGGGATGGGGCATATGGCCACCAACCATGCTCCACCCCACCTGACAAATCAAATTTCTTGGTTAGCTAAATAAGTTGGGTTAGACTTAAAACATGTAATGAATGTAGATCTCCAGGGGGCGGGTTGATGATTACTGATCTAATAGCTTGTACCTGCCTATTACTAACATTTTATGGATGTGGAATTCTAGTCTGTGTCGTTGGCACCCTGACAACAATATAACCTGATAATTGGACAATCTGGTCATTTTATTTTTTTCTCCATTCAGAATCATTAGGCTAGAGATCCCACACTCTTTCCTTTTAGCATGAGTCCAGGGTTTTCTGTACAAACAAATGAACACTATTCTCCTCCTCAGGCCAACCACACTTGTGACTACTGTGAGTATGGCTTACTTTGCTGCTTTGGGCAGGACGGAGTCGATGGGGCAGCTTCACGATCCTGCATAGCCTTTTCATCAGTTGCTAAGTTGTTAAGGAAAGAGACATGAGGTGAATGGAATGGCAAGATGTGGTTAGGGAGCTAGTAGCAGAAGGTGGCAGAATTTGAGGCTGGTACTTACATAGCCCATGTCTAGGAACTCATACTTGTTGGCTGAACTGAGAAATGCTGAACACGTGACCAGATGAACCTGAGAGAGATGACAATAAGGACATTAGTATTCTAATGATCAAAAAATAAATAATCTCAGCTATTAAAGTGTCTAAACTGAACCACCTGAAGTGTGGGTAGGAGTGCAGCCAAATGAGAAAGTTGCTCCTTCAGTGCCTTATCCTTCTCCTCATGCTGACTACAGGGATTGCAGATACAAAACAGTGTCAGTATTTAAGAACACAGTGCAAACTGGGAAAGGAATACAGCAGCATGCAAACATGTGGACACCCCTTGTCATATTTCTTTGATATTTTCAGCAAGATTACCTTTTTTATTTTACATTTCAAAATAACAGAAAAGCAAAAAGGCCAGCAAATGCACTTGGACACAGTTCTGTTCATGTCATCTTTTGAGCTAGGCTCTGTTTATGTTTTGTTTTTTTGTTTTTTGGGTCGTCAACACTGGGCAGCTGGGAAACACTTTCAGCTTGTGATTCAGAATCATTATACTGTTATATAAGCCCTCCTCTTTTAATCTTCAGCTTTTTTACAGACAAAGTGACAGAGCTTCCAGAACTTGCTGATCTTTCATTAAATCCATTCTTCCTTCTACCAGTGAAACGTTCCCCCTGCAACACAAGCCCAAAGCATAACTAATCCACCCAATGCTTAACAATTAGAGGTGTGTTCTTCTAATGAAACTACATTCTTTCTCCAAACATACCACAAGACGTTTTTCCAAAATGCATCAAACCTGTTTAGATGTTCTTCTGAAAATGCCTGATGCTGAATTTTGTGGTGCGGATACAGGAAAGGCTTTCTTCTGCTAACTCTTCCATGAACGTCATACAGTTATAATTGAAATTACTTAATCCATTAAAACCATTACAAATCAGTTTTATTAGCAAAATGCACAATCTTTCAGCTGTTTGCAATAAGTTCCATCAATTTAGATCAAAACAATTAATATAAGTTTAACTTTCTCCATATTCAACACAAACTGCCAGTTTTAATGACTAGCAGTCTCAGGATTATTCAGCTCCTTCAACAGGATGCCTCATAAGGCTTCATTTGTTGCATAAGGTGAGCCTGAAAGTAAAGGCACCAAAGTTTCTAAAGATACAGCTGGAGTTCACTAGTTCAAAGTTAGAGGAACACTGGCTGCTCTACCTGGACGTGGCAGAAAGAGCTATCTCTCCTTTTAATTAGGCTGTTATAGTCAGACCTGCCGGAGTCATCAGACACAATCTGATACTGCTTAACATTCTCTGCTCTTCATAAAATTCCTCTCAGAACTAACCCTCTCTTTTTACCTTCTCCGAATAAATGGCCACCCAGCCCGACCTGCTGGAAGATTGCCCGCTGAGGTCCCCTCTACCTGCGTCAAACCAGCTGCCACCTACCGGTCCAACCAGCAGGCCCCCCACCCACCACCACCCATAGCAGACCAGCGGCTCACCCACCTACCACTGCTACCTGTTTAATGACCATGTTAAAACCTTTAAAAAAAAATGGACTTGTAACTATCAGCCACTTGGACTCGTAACTATCTGCCACTATTAATATAAATTATTAACTATCTGTTGTACCTGGTTTGGTAATTTTTATCATTAATTAAATAGTTCTGACCAGAGGAGGATGGATCCCCCTTGTGAGTCTTGGTTCCTCCCAAGGTTTCTTCCTCCAGCTCTGAGGGAGTTTTTCCTTGCCACTGTTATTTTCTTTTTTCTTCTTTGTCTCTGTCTTTTAAAAATCTTTATTTATGTAAAGCTGCTTTGTGACGACAACAGTTGTAAAAAGCGCTATACAAATAAATCTGACTTGACTTGACTATCACAGACTGCCACCAGATTCCTTATGAAGGCCGGTGGCCAAAAATCCTCAAGTGACTGCAAAAGACCTTCAGCAAGTTTTGGTGGTAGCAGGTACTGACGTTTCAGTCTGCACAGTAAGGTGCATACACCTCTACTGACCCAAAAGTACAAGAAAAGCCGGTTCCAACTGTTCTGGGGCTGCTTTGCTTCCTCTGGCACTGAAAACATGCAGCGTGAGGAGGCCAAAATGGATTCCATCCAAGTATCAGGGAATTCTAGGAGAAAATGTCATGCCTTCTTTGAGGAAGCTGAAGCTTGGACATAATTGGACCTTCTAACAAGACCATGATCCCAAGCATACCTCAAAGTCCACCAAGGCTTGTTTTAGAATAAATCCTGGTCATCACAGTTGTCTGACTTAAACTGCACCGAAAATCTTTGGTTGGATTTGAAGAAGGTGGTTGCAGCACACAAACCCAAGAATATTAGTGAACTGTTGAGGAGTTATTGGCAGCTGCATTTCTGCAGGTGTCGCTGCACAGTAGAACAGGGCATCATCTTTCTGAATGCCTTTTACCATCAAATAGGGGTTCTGATTTGCCATCTTAGCAATCCTACAAGCAAGGAATCTACTCATTTAGCTATTGACACTTTTGACAAGGGGTGTCCAAACTTTTTCATGCCACTGTACGTGCATTTTCAAACATCTTTCTTTTCTATCTATCTTTTACACTCAATGCCTCTCTGTATTCTACAGTTTATTAGAATGTGCACATGCACAAACACACACTGAGTCAGTGATAGCAGTCAGACATAAATAGCCTTTAGCTAAATTCCTAGAAGACACAGCCACGGGGAGCTTCCAGGCAGTGAAGCGAGTGGGCTAGAGGACAAAGGCTTAAAAATCTCATTTAAAGAAGTCAATGAAATGTGACCTCCGAGCCTCTGCAGCTCACTGTAATACAACTTCATTGCCCTGCAGAAGGCATGCTCAGATGGACTATAACAAAAGCAAACACCAAAACATCTACAGAGCACCAAGTTTGAACTCTGAAAAGGACAAAGGCTAACACATTGCTCTGGCACTGTACTGTACTGGTATGATTTACAGTGAATGTGTATACTGTGTACAAGTAGTTTATGCTGCATGTTGGAGAACTTGGTTTACCTCTGGGCAGCTTTCACCAGAATCCGCTTCCTCTCTGCAAGCTTCTCCTTTATGTCAGATTAAAATAAATACAATTAGCTTTAAAAAAAAAATGTGATCACATGCCATAATATAAATGTATCCCCAATAAGGGTAATATGATAATGTCTGTCATTTGTTTCTGGAGTATGGATGCTATGTTATAGGGAATTAAAGAAGAAAGAATTGAATGCCTTATCAAACTGTTAGGAATATGCTGCCAGATTCTTGAGACATTCCTTAATGATGTTTTTACAGTAAGATAATGATTGGAAACATATTCTTAATCTCTTTCTGCAATCTCTTTCCCGTAGTGGCCATTCGGCTATTAGATTGAAAACTGTTTTCACTGCACTGTGTGCTGCCATGTTTTAATGCTGTAGAAAAGATGTAGGCTTTTGTTCTCGTTGGATGCGCTGTATTTTCCCCATGCTATGTGATGGTTCTCTAAAAATCTAAATCTGAAAGCTAATGTTACAGCAAACAAGGCCGGCAAAACCAATGTGGGTCCCTTTGGGAAACGGGTTAGCACACAGTTTTTTACAGACTGTAGTTGCCATTAAAAAAACATTATCCACTTAGCTCTGAGTTCTTTCCTCTTGGGCTTGGGGTGATGTAGTGATTTGTACTGGGCTGTTTAGCCAATGCATGCTTAGCGCTTAGCTTCAACATTATCCTAGCCGGCCCAGTTAACCAGATTCTACTGGACACAATCAAGGCTTTACAAAGTTAATACAACGCTAAAGCTGCAAACTGAAAGTTTGCAAAACTGCCAAAATCAAAAGTAAGAGGCAATAATAGTTGCAATTTGTTGCTGCCCAGGGGTGTATTTCACAAGACTGGCTTTCTCAGTTTAGCCAGAAAACATAAGCCCCTAGTTGTGCCTGTCCAATAGGAGAAGTGCTGAGGCACATTCCTATTGGACAATTCCAATATTTGGGTTTAAGGTATCTGGCTAACTGAGACTAGTTGAGTTAATTAAGTTATCTGGCTACAGAATCCATTAGGAATGTCCTCCCGTTATTCTCCCTTTAGACTCCTGGCTTAACTTATCTGACTAAACTGAGAGATCCTGCTTTGTAAAATACCCACTAGCTGAAATCTCTCCTCTAACTAATTGTGATGTCTATGTCTCTTCTACAATAAAGGTAAGGTCATTATAAAGGTAATTCATTAAAATGAGTCAATGCATTTAATATTTCTTATTACACATAAGATTAATCAACTTTCTATGTTATTTTATCATGGGAGATTGTCTACTTTATTGGCTAATATTGTCAATCAGCTAATTAAATATAATGTTTGTTTTAGGAAACTGGACGGAATTAGTGTTTAAATAATCTGAGAATATTATTTATCTTGAGTAGATATTTGTTATGTGTGTAGTGTAAGTGTATGTGTGTGTGCTTTTTTTTTTTTTTTTTTTTTTTTTTTTTACAGGGAAGCCCCTTCATTATCATAGCATATATTTAATGATCACTGTACATGAACCTCATACCATATCTGACAGAAACCCGCCACATTGTTATATATATGTGCTGTGTGCGCCCTCTGCTGGTGAGGGCTCTGACCTGCATGCTGTTGAACAGGGTGCAAATCGCACTCTCCTCCTCTTCAACATTAGCACGCACTTCACCAAGCATGGCTTTGAGCAGCATGATGGCCTCACGCGCAGACGTCTGGAGCTCCTTCACTGCCTGTGTGCAAATCATACAGGTTACATCCTCCTGCCCTGAGCACTGCAGTATGTGCACTTCTTTTACAGTGTCTACAATTACACAAGTATGACTCTATACCTCCCTATTCTAGAGAAACCTACCAAGTCAGAATTGTTCACAGTGGTGATGTAATGCGTCTGAAAGCTCCCTTATGAAACGTTATTGATATGCTGCTTGATTTATGAGATATTGCTTAATGATTTTTACAATAGGATGTTGGTCTAAACCATATTTTTACCTCTTTCTGTAGACCCCCTATTGCCATTGGGACAGCAGGATGAAAATATTCTGCTTAAATGTGTCAGTTAGTGGTTTAAATCATGCATGCTTGCACTACACGTGGTAAAATTTCAGTAAGTTGTATAAAAGCTGTTGTTGGATGTGCAAGCTCATCCTGAGCAATGTTTACACCTGTAAGTGCTTTAAAAATAATCAGAATAAACATAAAATATGTGATAAACATGTGTTCCTAATTAATTGTTTGCATTCAAATTCTGTGTTTTTTGGCTTTGTGAAGCTAATGGAAAGGTTCCATGCTGTATGTGCACAGCCATCAACCTTAATTTCAAGAGTGTTCAATGTCAGAAACCCCATCAGCGTATTCCTTTAATGCCATAGAAGACATTTTGGTTCATTAAGGAATCATTTAATGGCAATTAATTAAAGCCATGGTTTTCAAAGCAGGCCAGGGTCCATGATGTATAGCCAGGGGTCAGTAATTTCTTTCAAAGCCTAAACAAACCTGAGCCAAAAGACAGATATGATGTATATGATGTGAGATCAACTGAAATCAACTGAAGTTCAACTACAAGGACGACTAAATAGAAGTCTTGGTAGAACAGTGGCAGTAGACCAAACTTGAGGATCTACAAAAGTAATTGATTATGGACACTATTAGAGAGCAAGAAAAGCCATATCCTCACATCTGCAGAAGAACTAATGCTGCTACCATGTAAGTATGATGGTTTTGGTGTGAAATGTAAACAGCTGGATTCTACTAATGAACCCAGATTATTTTTTTCAGTGGTTGCACAGTTTAAGCAATTGCCAGGTGGTTGCTAGGTGTTTGCCAGGCAATTGCAATGGTATTCTATTTGCATAAACATTTAACAATTGTTTTTATTTATAAAATATAAACATTGTATGTAAAATAAATATGAAAATATGGATTTGTTCTCCTTAGGAAAGGGTCCCTTCCTGCAGAAAGGATGACAATCCCTGCTTTAAAGCAGCATTATGTGAGAATTGCTATTTTTTGCTCTTGGGCTCCCCCTACAGTTGGGAGGTGTAATTAGTAGTTTAGTCAACCATTTGTAATAATAAACACACTTTAATTTCTGGATGAGCTGAAAGATACAGAACCAGTATGGTAAGTGAAAGAAGCATGTGGACTGACGTGGTATAGTAATATTACAGGATTTCACACGAATATGACTCGCTGATACACAACGTTATGCAGTTCTTGTGAGAGCTGACGTTCACTAAACTTACATAGTGAAGTAAGCAGTGTGCCAAGCCCAGAGTAGCAACAACAGAAACACTATTCTCTCCTTTTACAAGTCAGTGCAGCGTCACAATGATTTTAAAGCTTTTATAATGCAACTTTAAAGACACATTATTGTGAACATGAATGGCCTTTTTAATGCTTTTTAATTCATAGTACTGTACAGCCAAGCCATGACCTATTTTGTAACCTTTCTTTTCAACAGGGTGAGGCAAGTGGGGCAAGTGAAAAAAAGGCATTTGTACAATTCTAATTGGTGGGGCTTAAGCACCCTCATGCCCAGTGCACGTCAGAGTGCACTGCTGTTTGCCTTCACTTCAGAGAACGGCACTGGTGGCACTCAAAACGAGGGCCATTCTGTGCAGATAACCTGAAGTGGCTCTTAGTTGTTCAGAAATGTTAACAACCATAGTCCGTAATGCTCTTACCAGCACAGCCTGGTCCAGTATCTCACAGCCCTGAGCGTATGCGGTCTCGATGTCTATGCAGTGCATGCGGCTTTCCCTGTGTCAAAGAGGTTGTGTTATCAGAACTACCAGACGTCAGAGGTCACATCTTCAGTAGCACGCTGAGAGGTAGATTGTATATTTGGTAGGTTTCAAGACTCTTACACTGGCATGTCTCTGAAGCACTTGATGCACAGCATGGATTTCTTCTCTGTTGAGAACATGATGTAAAGCTCCTCATGAAGAGCTGCAGTGTAAAAGAAACATCAACAGAATGTTAAAAACATACAAGCGCTTTTCTTAAAGTGTTAGGCATAGTTTTGTATGCAACACTGTAGTGGATGGATTTCTTACCTTAGAATAAACTGCAGTTCTTATCTACTGTACAGACTCTAAAGAGGCTGGGCTGGGTTTAGACCAACAACACCACCTGCTTTTAAACCAATTTATTAATGCTATTTCAGTAATCAGTGTGACTTTGACAACTTAACCTGTGGCACATTTACCTGCAGGTCCAGTAAAAACATTTTTAGGATTGTTGGAGACTTCTTTACATATATTGCAGTCTGTCTTAGACTTGTTAGGACAGCCTGACCTGGCCATGTTGGCAGATGTTTCCCTATAAATTATTTTATCAGCAGCTGATGTGCTTTACCTGATTCTAATTTTAGGTAGTAATAAATGGGGGGGTCCTAAGCTTTCCTCTTAAGAAAATTGCATTTCATTGCATGGCTCTGTTTGTGTCTTCTCAGCTCAACCCTCTCCTGTTCATTAGTGTTTCCACCTGTCCCTCCTCTGTAGCCACGCCCCCGTATTATTCCCAGGTGTTCCTCATTGTCTCTCTGTACAAGAACTGCTTTGTTTTAGCCTGCCTTTGTCTGGTCTTGTGTTTTAACACGTTTCCACAGCAGTTTGTGGTTTGTTTCTTTATTAGTCTTAGTAGTAGTGTTTTTTTTTGTCCTGTTTATCCTGCCCGTTTGTTTGGTTTGTTAGTTTTAGTGTTTAGATTATTTTCCCAGTCTATGTTCCTTTTGTAGTATGTTTGCTTTGTTTAGTTTTCCTTGTTTTTGCTCTGTTTTGGTTTTGTTTAATACATACCTGCGACTATATTTGCCTCCACCTCTGAGCTCAACAAACTGTAACACATATGTTTGAATATGTAAAATATGTATATGTGTATAAACATGTGTATAAACATGTTCCATCAGCAGTTTTCCAATCTGCTGATGGAACATGTTTATAACCCTAAATGATAATGAAACATTTTTACCATCACTGTAGGCAGTAGAGTGGAAAAGGTCCTATATTGATAATATAACCATATGAAATACTTACTGGCCTTTTCATGTGGTATACCAGACTGTAGGCATGTAATTACTACTGCAGCCCATTGATATACAGGGTAGAAAATGAGTGCTACAAAGTGGAATCCATTTGCCGCTGCAGTCACTAACTGTAAACCTACACCAGATAAGCATTTTATGTGGTGTTTCAGTTTTTTTACCCACTTCTCACAGTGCTGGTCTATATGGACTGACTTATAATCAAATTAAATTATTTAAATTGAATTAAAAAAGCTTTAAGGAGGGAACTGATGTGTTGAACTCACGACACTTCCTGTGGCCCTCTTTGGCACGTTTGGTAAGAGAAACGATTTCATGGCTGGAGAACATCCTGGCTTTATGTGTTACTTCTCTGCAAGGCCCACACAATGGCTGGCTACAGGTGTTACAGTAATACATCGCCACAGTATCCTGGAAAAATACACACATACACACGCAAAACAGCTTCATTCGAAAACTCAGGCCTGGTGGAGTGAAAACTCAGGCTGTGTCATGAATTGCAAAGGTACAGCACTCCGCAAAAGTTACACAACACCCTTTATTCACTTAACTTCCAGTCAAAAACGACCTTTAAGCACAGTTTAGTCATTTCTAAGGAGAGATTTCTGCCGTTACTATATCGAAGAAGAAAAATGACTTGCATAAGAAAAGTCTAACGAAAATTTTAAAACGTCTTTCAAAGATACAGAGAAAATGGGACCCCTTACAACCTTGCAAGATCTGGTAGAATAAAAAACGATCCTCTCTGATGAACAAAACTTAAAAGAGAGAGAGGAGGAAATCAAGCTCCACTCTTGCTTCAAATCTAAAAACATCCACAGGTGTTTGTGTCCATTTTTTCCACTGAGAAGACCACTCAACACTGTAGGTGTGATGCGGAACAAAGAAAAGCTCAAGAAAGATAACGAATAAAAAAAATTTGATCAAATCAAAAGTTGCTGGTGTTTTCGAAACGGTGGACTGGCCACCACAGAGTTCAGACCTGTCAACTTCAACTTCAGAGCTGAGAAAAAAATCTCCTAAGTCTTCTCTCTAAGTCTCCTAAAAAAGGATGGAAGCTGCAACAAAGGTAAAGAATGAATTTCTGAAATTAGATATCATAGTAATCATAGTTAACCCCTGTTTTGGTAAATTAGGTGAGTTGGTGATGGAATTAAGCACATCTACATGCTAGCTGAGTGCATCCAAGAGAAATCTGGGAACAAGCTTCTTACTACTCACATGATCTCAACTACTTATGCGTAGTAGCAGTTTCTATAATGAGACATTCTGGACTGATTGATTTAGTTTAGTTGAGACTTTTCTTTTAATGTTTTAAAGTGTTTAATATTTTATAATCCAGCCCTTCCTGATCAATCAGCTCTCAGCTCCTTCAAAATGGTAGGGTGCTCTGAACACTGTGGTTAAAACAAAGACTCGGGACTGAATTGGAGATGCCTGGATCGGATCAGGACTCAATATGACACATCTTTTATTTGCCAAGATAAATGGTTTTAAATAATTGATCCAAGTGCCTGAAACATCTGCATAGTACAGTCTGTTTTTATGTTAATTCTGAAAAATGAACTTGTATTTAATGGCTGTTTTGACTGGAAATAAAATTGTAAAAAGTTTTTCACTTGTGAGAGGTCCTCTCAGTAGGGCTGCACAATATTAGGAAAAAATGATATTGTGATATTTTGTTGATCTACAATATATATATTGTGATATTTAAAAAGACAGGGTATTTCACTAGTTTTCTCCAGAAGTAAATGTTCCAACATGTCGTGATATTTACAAGATGATGTGTTTATTAATTTGCCTTATGTGACATTGCATGTCCTGCGATGTGACTATTACGCATTCACATGCTGCAATGCTGATGCTGAAACAATATATTGTGCAGCCCTACATCACAGAATGTCTTTTATCTTGTGTCCATGTGTATTTGTTACATTATCCTGTCTAGTGTACCTGTGCTTTGTATTCCAGATCACAGTTAGAACACTGCACCACACTGTCAGTAGTGTTGTCCACAAGAAACTTCAGCAAGCGGTCCTCAGGGGGGAGGCCATTTGTCCCCTTTACCACAGAGGGATATCTGAAGAAGAAACACACACCTATACACACTAAACAAACTCCTGGCTACCAGACATAAATATTTCACTGGTCACATCTTGAGGTCCACCTGTCTTATAGCATCACTATGTAGATATACATATTACAGACTGCAGTACAGTTACATACACCAACTGTCAACTGCTCTTTATGCCATCCATGACCACAAGACCACTGTTGTTTAGATATTATTTGGATGGTACACCATTCTCAGCACAGTAGTGGCACCGACATGATATCATCAATACGGGTACAGTGGTTGCTGAGCTAAGAGTGTTCCACAACCCAAAATTATCCAGCCAAGAATAGCTCCATGGTGGAAAACTGACCAAGAGGATGACTAAAGCAGACTGTGCATTACAGTTTCTAACTGTACACCAGCCAGGTGGAGCTACAAGATAGAGGTTTCCAATAAACTGGCCTGTGACTGTATGTATGTTTAGCTCAGTTGTATCCCTGAGAGGGCGCTTCATCACAATGAAAGTACAGAGAGTACTGAACCCTGCCCCTAACTCCAAAGACTTATATCTCTTCTAACTATACTGTACATATCAAAAGCACAGTCACAGTGCTTTCCAAATGTGAATACATACTTCAGTAATTGATTGATTAGTTAATACATCATTTAAAAAAAGTCTGTGCACCCCTGGTAACATTCTAATTTCTGTATGAACATATATTACAGTACTGTGTTAGAAAAATGTCATATGCCATCTAAGAGGTGTAAAACATAGGTAAGGCTATTCATTTACAAGATGCTATCATATTAATAAATAGAAATAAACAAAACACTGTGATTAAATATGTGAGTGTGTCATCTTAAAGCAACTCCATGTAGTAATGTTACCTTAAAATATCAATTTCGAAATCATTCTGATACTCTGCTTATTTGAACAGGCAAAATGTAATCTTTGTCATTGCCACTCAGGGCCGAAAGACTGCTACTAAACTACAGACCTTTGGTGGCGCTGTAGAAGACCTCTTGACAGTACTGGATAATCTTGGACTAACCTTGTTTGTCCACATGGTTCTTTCACTTCAGAGGTGAGTTCTGTATTTCTCAGCTTATCAGCAAATACACGTTTATAACTGTCCATCAAGGGGGCCCGAAGCATGATTGTGTATTTACTGCAGTGGAGTAGAAGTGAACCTTCCCCAACTGTAGGGGGCGCCAATGAGCAAAACATCAGTTCTTCCATAATGCGGTTTAACTATTTCTAAAGTTCTCCTCAAGGAAGGCCAGTATTATTAGTGACCATCCAGCATAAAGGCCTATTTTCCCCTGCAGGGCCAAATGGTTACAAAATTAACTAGTCAATGCTAGCTAATTTTGTAGCTAACTTACTTAAACTGTAATTTATCTGTTAATCTCATATATAAATACCTAGGTTTTCATAGATGTAGTATACCAATTAATGTTGGAATTTACTTAAACAGGTTTGATGAGAGTGTGTGGCTACTTTGGCATGTAGGTAGCACAATGCTAATGGAAATCTATAGCCATCCTACATAGCTAAAGATGATATACAGTAGCTGTATCCCAGTACTGTAGCTGACTCAAGTATGCTAAACTTATGATACAGTGTTACGAGTGTACTTGGCACATTAATGATCAGTGCATGTGAAGAGTGATACAATGGAATGACTGTTCTTGTACTTATTACTTATTATTACTTATTGCAGTCTCCGCCATTTTCTGTTCTGGAAATATAAATACCCTGGATCTTGCAGCACAAAGGTGATGCAAATATGGATCCATAAAGCAGATTCTAACATCGCTAAGCCCTTCCACCAAACGATTCTGTGGCCAAGTACAGTCAACCAACCATTCTAAGAAAACCAGGCTCAGCCCAGCTTGTAATTTATTCTGTGCAGAATCATGTCCATGTGAAAAAGCCACTGAAATGGTTACCCTCCATGCTAGTGCATCTTATCAGTCCTTCATTAAAGTTAAATCAGGTGAGCTGCTGGTGGAACTGAATCTATTCAGTGTTTGAAGTTCACAGGGAAGTCAACAACCAAACCTGTGCGTTTTTTCCTTACATATTCATGAATTTACATACTGTTCAATTGCCCCTTTTTTCTGAACAATGGCTAACAAGAGAGGGAAAAAAACTTGTGCTTCTACTAATGACCCCAATATGTCCACTCTGCCCCTCCCTGCTGTTCCCTATTTATCTTGCTTTCATAGCAACAGGCTACTGTGTGCCACTAACTGGAGTATGGGATTGGACGGATGTAAAAAGCAGCTGTTTGCTGGGGGCAAAAGGTTCACACTTTTATTCTAGTCTTAATTATAGGTTATACTGCTAAACCAAAAACATACATATCAAAAGCTACAACGGTCAATTATTACAGCTTTTCATAAGGTTTTAGTTAAAAACTGATTAAAGCCCTATTCTTGCACTTGTAAGTTGGGTGACACTTAAAATGCTTCTAGCCATATATGAAAACTGTGACAGCTGGACAGTAGACCAGCAAAACCTGACCCTTTATACTTTCCATGCTCCAGCCTCTACTGGACAGCAGACAAATATAGCACCATATGTCTCTGCTGATATAATACCAGCTGCCCAAAAGATGATTTTACAGCAGGTTGAGCAATTTCCCCCTAATCACACACTTGCCTCAAACTGTGTGTTAACTGGCAGTCAAGTCATCTTAAGACTTGTACATCACACTGTTACCTAAAAAAAGAAGATGTATACTGTAAAATAGCCACTCTGGTTTACCTAAAATTAGTTCATGAGGTAATTTGTAGGGTTATTTACATCAAATAAGCTGATGAACTGCCCAAAGAAGCCATGTATGATCCACTTCTTTAACATGTCCAACTATTATTACACAGGCTAATATACAGTGGGGAAAAAAGTATTTAATCAGTCACCAATTGTGCAAGTTCTCCCACTTAAAAAGATGAGAGAGGCCCTGTAATTGACACCATAGGTAGACCTCAACTATGAGAGACAAAATGAGAAATTAAAATTCTGAAAATCACATTGTCTGATTTTTAAAGAATTTATTTGCAAATAATGGTGGAAAATAAGTATTCAATAACAAAAGTTAATCTCAATTAATCTCAGTTAATCTCACTTTGTTATATATCCTTTGTTGGCAATGACAGAGGTCAAACGTTTTCGGTAAGTCTTTACAAGGCTGGCACACACCTTTGCTGGTATGTTGGCCCATTCCTCCATGCAGATCTCCTCTAGAGCAGTGATGTTTTGGGGCTGTTGGCTGGCAACACAGACTTTCAACTCCCTCCAAAGGTTTTCTATGGGGTTGAGATCTGGAGACTGGCTAGGCCACTCCAGGACCTTGAAATGCTTCTTACGAAGCCACTCCTTTGTTGCCCTGG
Organism: Salminus brasiliensis; assembly: GCF_030463535.1. Lineage (NCBI taxonomy): Eukaryota > Metazoa > Chordata > Actinopteri > Characiformes > Bryconidae > Salminus > Salminus brasiliensis. Next base: position 9,332,814 of record NC_132898.1, read on the forward strand.
CAGTGTGCTTGGGATCATTGTCATGCTGAAAGACCCAGCCACGTTTCATCTTCAATGCCCTTGCTGATGGAAGGAGGTTTGCACTCAAAATCTCACAATACATGGCCCTATTCATTCTTTCATGTACACAGACCAGTCGTCCTAGTCCCTTTGCAGAGAAACAGCCCCAAAGCATGATGTTGCCACCCCCATGCTTCACAGTTGGCATGGTGTTTTTGGATGCAACTCAGCATTCACTCTCCTCCAAACACAACGAGTTGTGTTTGTACCAAACAGTTCTACTTTGGTTTCATCTGACCATAAGACATTCTCCCAATACTCTTACGGAACATTCAAATGCTCTCTAGCAAACTTCAGACACGCCCGGATATGTACTGGTTTAAGCAGGGGAACAGGTCTGGCACTGTCCCCTGGCGGCGTAGTGTGTTACTGACGGTAGCCTTTGTAACGTTGGTCCCAGCTTCCTGCAGGTCATTCACTAGGTCCCCCCGTGTGGTTCTGGGATTTTTGCTCACCGTTCTTGTGATCATTTTGACCCCACGGGCTGAGATCTTGCGTGGAGCCCCTAATCGAGGGAGATTCGCAGTGGTCTTGTAGGTCTCCCATTTTCTGATTATTGCTCCCACAGTAGATTTCTTCACACCAGGCTGCTTGCCTATTGCAGATTCAGTCTTCCCAGCCTGGTGCAGGTCTACAATTTTGTTTCTGGTGTCCTTCAACAGCTCTATGGTCTTCACCATAGTGGAGTTTGGAGTGTGACTGTTTGAGGTTGTGGGCAGGTGTCTTTTATACTGTTAACGAGTTCAAACAGGTGGCATTAATACAGGTAATGAGTGGAGGACAGAGAAACCTCTTAAAGAAGAAGTTACAGGTCTGTGACAGCCAGAAATCTTGTTTGTTTATAGGTGACCAAATACTTATTTTCCACCATTATTTGCAAATAAATTCTTTAAAAATCAGACAATGTGATTTTCTGATTGTTTTTTCTCATTTTGTCTCTCATAGTTGAGGTCTACCTATGATGTCAATTACAGGCCTCTCTCATCTTTTTAAGTGGGAGAACTTGCACAATTGGTGACTGACTAAATACTTTTTCCCCACTGTATTAGAGGATTACTGTGAAGTGGACTATACTGGGAATTCAGACATTTTAAGTGCGATCCTAAAATCATAGGTAGTGAAAGCACTCAGTTTAAAGGGAAATTCAAACTTTGAGTAATGAGTAACGGTTTAGGAAGTTGACCCATCAGTCATCAGGTGTCCTGGGGGTTACAGCAACTGGTGTATTATCTGAGAGCAGCATACAGAGTAATACAACTCAATGTATTACTCCAGGTGAACGAGGTGAGATACATGAACTCTTCTCTCACAGTAACATAAAAAATATATCTGATTTTGGCATATACTAGCTAGGTAGGAAATGTTAGTGTTTGTTAAAATCATTGGTAAAGATTCATCTTGAAATATTAGCTCATATCCCCACCATTTCTGTCTGTCCTAGTGATGCAACTCACATAAACGAACCTGCAGTATTGAGGTGGCTAAATAATGGAAGAACTAAATAAAAATAATGAGACAAACTGTCAAATAAATTATATAAATATCATTTGATTCTCCACACACAGCAGTGCCCTACATAATATCCTGATAATAATGTGGTATAATAACGTGATCTCAGCTAAGGGAATTTTAGTTGGTTAAATCCTTTCATTGTGAATGCCCTGCAAGGTCATCACGTCAAAGACCACAATCTTTGACTGTGCCTTAGCATTCTAAAGGAACTATCAAACTGCAGCTGTGTATAATCATGTATGTAATATGGGAATACATGTGATTTTATGGACATAGAGCAGATTTGTGTAGAGTTTACATTGAGTTGTATTACTCTGAATGCTGCTCTCAGATCATGTGCCAGTTGTTTTAACCCTTAAGACATGCAATGACTTGGGTCAACTTTCTAAACCGTTACTCACTACTCCCTACAAAGTTTGAATTTGTCTTTGAACTGAGTGCTTTCACTCCCTTTGATTTTAAAATCTCACTTAAAATGTCTGAATTGCCAGTATAGTCCACTTCACAGGGAACAACGAGGGTTTGGAATGCCCCTCATGTAATCCTCTAATATATCAGCCTGTGTAATGGTAGTTGGACATGTTAAAGAACTGGATCCAGAGAGAATTAAAGCTATATTTAGCAATACTTTGAGAGCCATCACACCAACAGCCACAAGCCAACTCATTTAAACTGCGGTTTCAGAAGCCAAAGGTCAGGATGACAGCCAATAGTGATCTGTATGAGGAGTGTGTGAATGCATTGTGGGGTGCAAGGAGTACATGGTGCACAATGATGAACTGCTCATAAAAGTTTCACTCCTTAGAAACTGCAATGTTCTGATAGCAGGATCTACTTCCGTTTTCTGCGGTCCAATCAACTGACAACAGAATCAGACAACAGCAGGCTAAAGGCTGCTTCACAGAGTGCAGACACTGCACCTGTCAAGTTTTGCTACCTTGTTGAAGCATGCTACCATAGGATATATCGTCGCTGTACAATGAAAAACATGTGTCTCTTCAAAATGCTGACTTCACAGCAGTTTTGGTCTTGTCTACAGTATTATTGGTCTAGTCATCAGAAATTATTTACACAGTGTACAGAGCAGCTACAGGCTTCAAACAATAGGGAAATCTAAAAATGGACAAAAAAGGAGATACATGCTTGTCATTGGACAACAGCAATATTAGTAACTCAATAGGTAGGATTTTAATAAGCTTTTAGCTATGATCTGTAAGCTAATAGCATATTAGCAGAGAATAATCACAGCAGCAGTATAGGAAAGATATTTGGATAGCATAAATCACCATATCAGGGTAAATATCACGGTAAATGAGAAGATTAAAAAATCATTTTTTGATATTTTTTATGCATTTTAAGCTTCAGCTTATCTTTTAGCAGTAAGCTCAGGTTGTATGATTGTATGAAAAACACACAAAAACATTCAGGATTGTGGATCCATGCAAGCAGGACATGTCGATGGGTAGCACAAACCGGCAGAACACGTGTACATCCACATTGCTCGATATTCATTCCTAATACGACAGTGAAAACTGTCCGTGTATGGACGAGTGAGTGGACTGAAAAATGTGTTCACTCTGCCTGAGAGACGCACAAAGCCATGGTGGTCAGCCATTGTAGCCATTGTGAACAGTGGAAAAGTGAGGCGCCACTATGAGACCAAACATGCAACCTTAACCATAACTAACGTTAACCACAGAACACGGAGGTACAAACCACACCAATCAACCAGCTGAAATGACTATACCAAGCCACAGCAGCCCCGCAGCACACTGTGCAGTGTCTGCGACTGGTCATTTCCCCTGTTGTTTCCAAGTTGACTTAATAATAGAAACATGGTGTGTTGTGCACATACCCTATGTCCAAATATTTGTGGACACCCATTTAAATGAATGTATTCAAATAAGTTGCACCCATTGCTGACACAGATGTGCACAACACAGCCTTTCTAGTCACTGTACAGAAGTACTGCCAATAGAAGACTCTCTGGAGCTGAAGAACATGAACCTATTAGTACCATACCTAATGCCAGACATGGGCTAAAGGGGTATAAAGCCCCCCAGCAAGGTGTGGAGCAGTGGAACTGTGTTCTCTGGAATGATGGATGGTGCTCTATCCAATACTTTGGGGATGAGCTGGGGAGTTAAGAATGAGGTGGGGAGGTGATCATCCAACATCCTGACCTCACGAACACTCTTGTAACTGAATGCAATTTCATTTTTCACAGCAGTGCTCCAAAATCTAGGGAAAAGCCTTCTCTGGATAGTAGAGACAATCACTCCAACAAAGGCAGGAAAAACTCTTTTTTGATCCTTGATTTCACAAGAAATAATTAATGATCAGGTGTCTCAATACTTTTGTCCATACAGTATAGTTCTGAATTTTTTAATGGTCATCAGCTTTGTTTTGTCCTTTGTGAAATGTATGAGATTTATATTGCTCACTTGTCCTCAATGGACCTTCGACCCAGTGGAAATGTGGTATATGAACGTGCAAGAGACATATTTGAGTAACCCTGATACCCCACCGGCAGCAATATCCCAGATAACATGCCCATGTGGGTCCTGTATGGGTAGCCCAACTAGAAAGTTTTTTTTACTGGTACCATGTTGGCCCCATATATGTAACAACGATGTGGCCCATTTGGGAAGCCCAGCTGGGTCCCAGTAATACAGGTACAAACCCAGATGCAAACAGTTTCTTATGAAATTAAGGGTTAAAAAAAGAGGTTATTCTGCTTATGTTGATGTAACTGTCTCTCTAAGGATTTGATTGCATTTTGCAACAAAAGTGTAAGTGAGGTCACCATCCCACTTCATCCCCAACTCCCCAGCTCATCCCAAAAATATTGGGTAGAATACCATCCTTCTAGAGAACACAGTTCCACTGCCCCACAGCTCAATGCCCACAACCCTGTCATCAATAATCCGGAGCTCTAACTGCTGAGCCACCACTGCCCCACTTTAAGCTACATTAGTCTCATAGGTCCAGTGTAAAAAAACACATTTCAGAACATATCTAATCAATTAATCCACTACATTTACAATACATTACATGTTAAAATACATTGGCATTCGTGGCGTCTGGCAGACATTGTGTGACTTACAGTTTAATCATGTTACAGAGGTAGGCTAATTTGGTAGGCTCAATTGATTTTCACATCTTTTAATGCTTTTGTGGTCATCCTTGCTGAAGGATGACAAACCACAAAGTGATATGACTGCTACAGCCAGAATTATTTTGGTGTAGCTTACTGACATCTAAATGATGTGCAGCAACATTTGCATGCATGTAGCAATATTAGTATTATGGCTCTTAAACCCTTAAACCTAATTAGAGAATCCAGTGATGTACAGTGGAAAGATGTACACAGGACAGAACGTACAGGGTCCTGAACATACTTATTTACCACATAATGTGACAGATTTGTTTTATTGAAAACCCCATTTTTGCAACTGAAAATCGAGGCCCGGAGTATCAAATATAGGCATATACACACCTTAAAGGCACTTAAATATGTAAAATATCAAATCCAGCCTGTTAAATTCTAAGGGACAAAGACAGGGAGAAAACGGCCATGTAAAGAGAATTAAAACTTTTTTGCTACTGGCACATTAATGTAAACTATTCAAATTAAAAAGCGATTGATTGTATCAAACTATGCCTCAACCAGAACAATCCAGTTCCAACAGCAGCCAAATGTGTCCATAACATTCCCATACATGACCAGCACCAGGCCACCACGTGTCATGAGTCACTTCTAAACTGGAGATGAAATGGATCAAAACCAGGTCCCTTTTAATTGCCCTGAGCTTCAGGCTCAACGCAGCCTAGTGAGCATCAGCCAAAATGCTTCTGTGCAGATCTGTTGTTGTGTGATCTTATCGGAGCGCCCGCCATGCCCGGTGTTTTGCCACGGGGCTAAAACTGGAGCTAGGCGGCTGATGCTGCAGCTGTTCCCGCAGCTCAGGCCAGGGCACCCCTGCTTTTTACCCAGCATGCCTTTCTCCCACACTCATGGCAGACATAAGGGTGTTTTGCACCTATTATGGCTTTGGCAGCTCAATGATAACAACAAAGTAGTATTGTGAAGAGGTTAGCCAGTCAGAACAGAGGTCATTTACATATTAGTTCTAGCTACTGTGCCTATAAGATTAAACCTGTGCAATAACTGACAATGGGGTTGTTTTTGAAATGTCACAAAACAGAGAAATCTAAATAGTGCTTGAAAATAACTAATTTATATATATATATATATGTATATATATATATATATATATATATATATATATATATATATATATATATATATATATATATATATTATATTATATTATATATATCTTTTGAAAAAAGAATAAATGTAAAAGTCTCTTTAGTATAGCCTCATGGTCCCAGGAGAGCAGGGTGGGTGTTCCCTGATAGGGTCTTTCCAGTCAATTCTTCAAAACAGCAACATTATTCTTCTCTGTTTAACTCTCGTCATCTGCACTCTCTCTGCTGTCTCTGAGTTTTGTGTATCAACTGCTTTTTTTAAATATCTTCGTCTACAGTGGTTATATGGTGGTTATATAAGGTGCATAACATTAGAAAAAGGAACTCTTAGACACACTGGGGTTGGGCAAAATAGCTTACTTTCCATATACACTGATCAGCCATAATATTAAAACCACTTCCAGGAGAGTAAAGAACATTGATCATTGGCCGATTGCCAGATTACCTGACCAGAGGTAGATTAGGCAGGAAGGGAACAGTCAATTGTTGAAGTTGATGTATTGAAAGCAGGAAAAAGAGACAAGAAGAAGAAACTAAGATGCTTTGATAAGAACCACACTGAGGCTATACGACTAGGTCAATATCTCCACAGCATCAGACAGGGCTTGTGGAGTGTCTCTGGTATGTAGCGGTCACTACCAAAATTGCTTAAAGGAAGGACAACCAATAAACTGGCGACAGGGTAATGGCAGGACTTAAATGATCTGCTGTTAATCTCTGAAGGTCTCCAGATACCATAAAGCACCTTCAGATGCAGGTGGTTTTTTATGTTCTGGTTCATAGTTATGTGTATAGGCTGTATGGACTGGCATGTGAATAGTACACAGTCATGTACAGTCATGTGAATTTGGGCACCTCATAAAACCTTTTTTTATATAGACATTTGATCTTCATTTTAAGATCAACATTTCAAGACATAGTATAACTAAACCAATAACATTAAAGAAATTATTTTTTAAATAATTTGTAACAAGGAGAATGATAGAATGCCCTTACTCAATGCCCTTATACCATATATTTATTTCCCTGTTTGCCTGAAATAATCTCAAGATTACATTTATATTAAACATTTAAGGCATTTTGCGGTCTCTCTTATCCAGAGAAACTTACAAAAGTGTTTCAATGTTTCCTATAATCATTTACCGGTCTTGCTGACTGGGAGAAAGTGTTTCCCTTTCCTCTATTCGGAATTCTCCAAGCTTTGTGATGTTTCAGGGGCTTCTTGCATGCAAATAACGTCACTGCATCTCAATAGGATTTAGATCTGGGATTTGCCTTGGACATTCTAGAACTGCCCAATTCTTTATTCTGGTTAATTTACTGGAATGTTTTGGGTCATTGTCATGTTGCATGGTCAACCTTTGTTTCGGCTTCGGTTTTTAGACAGTTACTCTCACATTTTGTTACTGTTACTCTGACATATAACAGTAATTAGAAAATTTACAATGAACTCTTATTTCTATATATTATTATTGTTATTATTATTAATAATAATAATAATAATAATAATAAACATCTTTTCATGATATGGGCCTCTAATATGAAATAATATGAGAAAATACAAATACACAGCATGGGCCTTTTAAACAACAAAATGTTTTACATTAGATATTACATTTGAATGAGCAGTTCTAGATTTGTGTAAATGTTGGAAATAACCACATTAGCCATTCGTGAAAATTGGTGATGCTTTTAAAATGTCAAATGCTCGGCAGTTAGGAATGTGTGAATTTGAGGCTGTCGAAGAGTTGGATCTCTGCATTAATCCTACTAGACACAGCGTCAGTAAAAACCCAGCTGGTACCAGTCTTGGTGGGTGCACACACAAATGGAACCAATCGAGCTTGGCTTCTTTCCACGGAAGCTGCTCCGGATTGAGAGCGTCTGTCAAAATTTCCATTCCCTCATCTTCCTGGGTCCAGTGTAAGGATATTTTTTTGTGTTCTGTTCTAATTAAATCAGGCTTTGTGTGCTGTAACCCAAAGTACACTGTAAGAAGATAATGCTTTTGGCCCTGTTTGTATGAAGTCATTTACATATAGGAGGAGGACACTGGGTGTGGGGTGAGATTTATACTGCGTATATGCTGTGCATGCAAACAAACAGTGTGTACGTCTCTGCACAAATGGTGCTGTTGCATTCTGTTTTGTGGTAATTAGAGCTCAGGTGAGCCCATCTGTTAGCCTGCAGCAAGACTGTGATTACACTGTCAATGAAGCAAGCGAAAACCAGCAGTGTGTTCAGGGGAGTTCAGATCAGATTGCTATTACCTTCAATAAGTGATTTTTTTAAAATGAAAGCATCACAGGCTAAAAGCTGTGTATGAATATAATACTGGTAAATAATCCCCCATAGGATTATGAGGAAAACCTGCATGTTTTACTGATATTATTAATATATTCAGAGTTGCATGCAAAAGTTTTGGAATCCCTGGCTGAATGACATATTTTGATGATATGTGAATAAGTTGCAAAGTAAAAAGAAGTAAACAAATGTCAATGCACATATTTAAAACACAGTACCAACCCTTAGAACCCTTTTTTGGATGCTACATAGAACCTTTTTTCAAAGTTCCTTTGAAGTGCCATCTAAAAGCAGCTTTGCTTGTGTATGAAGAACCATTTAAAGCAGCGTTTCTCAACCCTGGCTCTCTGCCATACACATTTTAATGCTTTTCCTACTTTAACACACCCACTTTAAGTCAATAATGTGCTGCTAATCAACTGATTAGTTGAATCAGGTGTGTTGGGAGCAGGAGAAACACTAAAAAGTGCAGGGCAGTGGTCCTCTAGGATCAGGGTTAAGAGATTTAGAGTGGCATTATGCGAGAATTGGCACTTCTTGCTTTTGGGCTCCCCCCTATAATCAGGAAGTGGAATTCACATGCTACAACGTTCTTGTGAGCGTCTTGCCCTTTTCACCATAGTTGCAGTTTCTGATGTGCCGAGTCTGGAGTAGCAATGATAGAGACACCATTCTCTCTTTGACAGGTCAGTGGAGCATCAACTTGAATTTGAAACTGCTATTTAAGGGGGAAGGATTCTACGTACTGTTGCTTTAATCAAGTAGAGAACCATATATGCATTCAGTTAGTTCTTTGAGTTGTCATGGTTTGATATACAACCAAAGAACCCTCACTTTTAAGGTAGCAGTAAAGCAAAATCTCATATGAGAGCAAATGATTTGTAGGAAGGACGTGGAAGTGGTGGCCATTGTATAGTCTTAAAAAGGGGTCTTTCAAAATGTAAAAAGCAAGTCAATGGCTTTACATGACAACTCAAACAACCATGAACAGTTAAAATTGTTATTTGTCTGGTTAAAGCAGCATTTTGCTAGGCATTTCTTGCTCCTGGGCTCCCTCTGCAGTCATGGGATGGAATTCACATTTTTAGCCACTACTAAAGGACACACTTTTGATATGCATTTCTGGACAAGCTATAAGATACAAATGGGCATCTGAAGCAAAAACAAAGCATTTGGACTGATGCAGTAGAGTTATATTACTGAAATTTATACAAATATGCAAGATTGCAAGATTACACAGTTCTTGCAAGCTTGTTCCTGCCTACTTTACCAAGATTACAAAGTGCAGTTTCTGGTGTGCTGAGCCTGGAGAAGTAACAATAGTGAAACTACTCTCACATTTTTATGATTCTTTTACATCTTTTTAAAAAAAAGTTGATTGCAAAATGACTGAGAAATCTGTAGGAATGAATGTCAGTAATCAATTATAACAATTATATTATTATTTAATATTAGTGATAGATACACTTAAGAATACAACTAATACATACATTTACTGTATACAATACATTCTTGCTACAGTAATTTATTTTTTCCCAAAATACTTAAACAAAAAATTCACAGATCTTTTGCTGGTAGTACTTAAATGCTAAAAGTTAATATTAAATACAAAATAATAAAATTATTAATATGACTAATTAATGATTCCAAATCTTTAAACAACATGCGAGGGTACGTAGCTCATTACATACAGCTTCAATATACCATCATTTAGACCATCTTATGACGTCCAAACTAATAAAAGGTCGAGGCTAGATGACCCTAAAAGACCCTGCACAGAGCTAAATGAAAAGACAAAATGCAGCAGTTTAATCAGTGCTCTTTGTCTCGCAGTGTGATTTTCTTACTCACCCACAGAGGGGGCAGATGAGATGGTTCTCCTTGGCCCGGCCATGCAAGCAGCTGGCACAGAAGATGTGGTAGCAGTCCAGAAGACACGGCTGGCGATACTGCTCGTGGCACAGGTGGCACACCAGGGGATGGAGGCTGGCACGGTCAGGTGCCCACCAGTCTTCCAGGGGGGAGAGGGGTAAACTGGCCATCTGAAGAACCAAATAGAGAGAATGTGCGAGGTGTACAGGAATTCGGAATAACCTGGTAGCACATTCTGGGCCTGGAGTGGCAATTACAGAGATGCCATTCTCCCCATTACAGATCTATGTACCGTCGGAAGGATTTTAAAGCTGCCTGGACTCCTTTGAAATTGCTACATAATGTTGCTTTAAAGGGGCTCTTTGCACTAGTCCTCTTTAGCACTGCTGAGATGTCAGACCACTTGATCTTGACACCACAACATTTTAGAGTCCCTTGTAAACCCTTTGTAACAAATGTTACAATGCAAACTTATCAAAGACCATTAAAAAGTTTCCATTATTTTTACCCCCAGTTGCAGTCAATTTGCAATTCCCCCTTCACAAGATGCTACCAGTGGCAGGAGGGTAAAGGCTAACATTCTCTGCGTTCTCTGAATCACATGAAACCAGCCAACCTCTTATTTCCAAAGTGCTGTTGACACGACAGTATTGGACAGTGGAACGCGTAACATGCTTTGAGGAGAGCACTACCTGTCTAATTCAGTCTGCCACAATCTTCCAAAACATATTCCAGAACATACTGGCTAAAAACTACCATAAAAAAGAGTAGCTGCCCATCATAAAAGACACCTGCACTTGCTAGCATTGTGCTGTTATGAGGGGGGAATTAGGCTGGCCGTCCTGCCCACCCAGAGAAAGCAAGGCCAAATACGTTGTCTTGGACTCCTGGCTTCAAAAGGGTGGGACATCACCGGGGATGTTTTTGAACCAAAATGTGATTGAACCAAAATCTCCAGATGATACTACCAATAGCTAAACCAGGGGTGTCAAATTCCTGGAGTCATGGAGGGCCAGATTTCTGCACAGGTTTGTGCTTTTCCTGCTTAAGCACACCTGATTAAAAAGCAAACTGTGCTGACAGTGCTGTGATGACTCCAGTCCACGGTTTTCCACCCCTTGCATAGACAGTGGCACCACTCAGAGAGCCCCTGGAATCATCTTTCTGTTTTTGCTGTCTTATAGTTTATATAGTTGAAAGACTGTGCTTGTGTATGTACAGTTAATCCTAAGGCTCCTTAACAAACATGAAGTAGACTGGGGCTTATTTTTGTTTGGGCCCGTTTAGGGCAACTAGAGTTGTGTATATTACCATTTCCTTAAATATTTAATTAATACGTATTACTACAAAAACAGCATAGGTGAATGATCTTACATGAATGATGCCACAGATATAATATATTATTGCTCTCACCAAAAATCTCCAAAATGGCAACTTCACAGGATAATTAAAAAACGTCCAAACCATTTTAGAGCATTTCTATTGGTCCATTCATCAGGAATTTTGATATAATGTTAAGAACATCTGCCATATTTACATCATCTCAAAAAGTGAAAAACAGTTAAGGTTTTTTTTAAGTTTTTTGTGTGACAGTAACAATATACAGGGCTCCTAATGAACATGCCATGTGCCTGAATAGGCTTTTAAAGAGAGCTAAAATAAACAAGACAGCCTTCAGTAAACTGAGCAAAGCAAATAGAACACAAGGCTTATTAACACATATGCTTATTTACTTCTCAATATTCTTATGAATATACAATTCAAAGGATATTCATAAGTATATAAGCATATATGATCCAATATAGGAACCAAGCCATTAAAGAAAGTATGTAAGTATCAAAGACTAAAAGCTAAAGTGCAAAAATGTACTTTCAAATAGTAACACTTTTACTCAGTATTATTTGTCCCCTATATGATGAAATGTCCTATTCATAAGCAAAATGACATTGTGACATATTAATCTATGCTAGGAACACCGTTAACTCTGGGGTACTAACTGGGAGTAAGTATAAACACAATGAGAACTGTTCATTTATGTGTAGTAGTGTATGGTACCTTATGGTTGACCAGGCTGCTTTAAAACCACCCGTTCACTCTTAATAATAATAATGCAATAATCCCATTCTCAGTCTAACACAGAAACAGTATAAAATGCTCTCTATATCATGTATAAACAATACAGTAGCAAGTTACAAAGCTTTACATCACTTACCTTATCAACTTCAGGACAAACACTAAGACGAAATCTCCTTAACGGTCTGCACTGCTGTAGAATTATTGGACAATCCCATATTGTATCTCTGGCTTGTATGTTTGTGGACCCTTCAAAATAGCCAAGAAGTTCTTCTTGTGTTCCTCTGAGTGGACTGAGTGATAGCACTAGTGATGAAGTGAGTGTGAGTTACAGGCTCACTTCCTTCCTGCACAACCACTGGAGTCCACCAGTTTACCTCTCTGCTGCCTTGACCACTATCTATTGCAGGAATGACAGCAATGCTGGGAGCTTTCAGAGGAAGCCTGACGCCAAGCAGCTGCCATCCAGGGCTGAGGCCAGTGTGTGAGGGGCCAAAGAAAAAGGCAGCAGCAGGGCAGGGTGCCAGAGTCAAAGCTAAATTCCAACATGACAAAAAAGAAACCAGATACCCTGTCCTCTGCCGGCAAGTGCTAAATGAATTCTGCACTTAAATCCTCTTTGCTGTGGAGTATCACTGTTTTCTCACCCTTATATACACAGCAAACACACTGGGGCTGTTATTTTGTTAGGAGACTGAAAATGGTCAGTAAAAAGGTAGTGAAATCATGACCTTAGGACCTCATGAGCCTCCTAATTTGTTCATAACATAGACTGATCATGTTTACTGGCTGTAACTTATTGTTGCTGCACCCCTCCACCCTGTCTAAGAACAGAAGGGGACTGCCATAGGACCATTTCACTCAAATTTTTCCAGCATTTCTAGCTAGGATGTGACATTACTCAGGAGAAAGATTTGGCTTGAAAGTTGGAGTTGGATGTCATTTTCGACTGCTCAAGCTACAAAGTGTGAAAACATAGATGACTCCACAAAGCTGATGTTGCGTGTGAGTAGACACATTCTAGCAAAGACTATTACTATTGCAACTATAGTTGTGTACATTAGCGGAGAAGTAAAACATTACTACTGTCAACGGTAAGAGCAGCCATCCCAGCCAACATGCTCACGAGGAGCTCACATGGGTGGAACGTGGGCTACGTGTGTTCCAGGTGGGTATGGTCTCTAGGTGGCTTTGTGTATACTTTGATACTGGGACCCAGTTGGCCTTCCCAAATAGGCCCCATTGTTACACCCTCTCACATGGGTCCCTCTAAGCCGCATGTGTTGCCCATACTTAACCACTTAGGTCCAATCACTGACACTTGTGGACATCCATATGTGGGGCTAACATGGAACCCAAGGACAAAACCTACGAGTTCTGGTTGAGCTACCCTTATGGGCCTTACTTAACATATGGTGATATGCTGAAGTCGCGGTTCAGAACACTATCCATTCTTATTAGAATGTAGAGGTGGGCAATATGACTATTTTATCATATCGTAATAAATTTGATTGTAATTGTTTCATTAAAAAAATGCATAATTAGCCCTGTTATTTTTTTTTTATAAAAATCACTGCCTGTCAAACTGTTGTCATAAATGTTCAGTGTCATGACAATGTCTAGATGGTGGAGTGTATTCCTCCCCATACAAACACACTCTGCACCCTACAGTTACGACTGGAAACCCTATGCACAAGCACACTGCACCCACAAAGATTTTTCCCCATCCACACTACAGCTAAATTCACACCCATCCAGTGCCTTTTGTAAATAATGTAAACATTTAGATTATATCAAACCTGAACATTTAAACTGCTTTAAACCAGTGCAACATTGTAAATTGAGAGTATAATGTGTATAATGTGTAAATATTCAGTATTTCTATTTTGTAAATATGTGTTCTTTTTTTGTACTACTGTGAGGGAAGATGCACCCAAGTTTTTCACTCACGTATACACCTGTGTAATGTGACGTGACAATAAAAGTGATGATTTTATTTACTGCACGCTTCCAGAGGCCTGGACTTGTGGGCATGTCCTTGCTCCGGTCTATGCCTGTGAGGAGTTTGAAGGGTTCTCCCTGTGTCCATTTGGGTTTCCCTCCCATAAAGACATGGCAGGTGTATTGGCCATGCTGAACTGCCCTCAGGTGTGAGTGAATGAATGATGCTGGTGCCCTGTGCAGGGGGTATTCCTGTCTTCTTCTTTTTTTCTTCTTCTTCATTTTTATACTATGGTATATACACACTATTTTACTGAACTGATGTCTTAACAGATGTGGTTCCCTTTAATGCTTTTACTCAATCAGTATGTTGGCCCCTCCTTATGCTTGTACAGAATATCCTTCATCAAAGGAAAACATACCTATAACAAATTACAGCAGGGTAATATAACATCAACATATTCACACTTTTGCTAATCTGAAGGTCTGTGCACTGTGCAGGGTTATTGCCCACTGCAGGTACTGGGGTGAAAACCACTGCTGAGAGTCTCGAGCGCATCGGTTCATCTATGTGCTCTGGGTTCGATTTAAGTCGGGCTCAAAGCGCATGCGCACCTTTCCCTCTCCCTTTCTGCCTGATCTGTCCGCCATGGCTCTGTTTGTAAGTACCAACTTGTCCCCGAAACACCCGAATAACTCACGATTTGCCCCGCGTTGGTGTCTTAAAACGATATGGCTCTAATTTGAGAAGCTAATCTCCTTCCTAAACTGGTCAGAAGCTGGTTACACACATCCGGCTCGGTTTAAGGGCAGTTTGTTTCTGAGCCAGTCTGAGAGGCTGCTCACTGCAAACCACGTTGTAGGCCGGAAAGCTAAAGCTAGCGCTAATGTAGTCCGAGAACAAACGCAGCTCAGTTTAGTGTTGCTCTGCTGTCAGCACCACTAAAACTCACCTCAGATAATTAGTGAGTGATGGTTGGTAGCAGGATTTAGTGAAGGTTGATTTGGACGCAGTGGTTTACTTTCCGGGACAGAGTAACGTTATGGTGGAGGTGTAGTTAGCTAGCTAGCTGGCTATGTTCAGGGTAGTTTGGAGGTTTCCAAAGCAAGTTCCTAACTGCAGGTTTGTGGTTTTATCACTTTTCATTTACCACGCCGTTAATGTAAAAAAGCTAGCTAATGTGCTAGGTTGGAAAGCATGTGGGTTAACGTCAGTGTTACCCCGTGGTCCTGGAAGCCGACTTGCTCTGCGTGCTTTGCGCACGAGCTCATCAACAGCTCCTTTACTTAATGCACTCAAATATGCCTGTCCAGCGAGCTTCCTGGACCAGGGCTGGCAACACTGGTGTAGAGCATGGGGTCCCCAAGACAGCCCTCAATCGTGTGAGCTGGTTTGGTTGGTGTGGCGCAACAGATAACACCACTACCTGCCAGTGAGCTACCACACCATGTGGGAGACTGGGGTTCAATTCCTGGTCTGGGTGACTATGTATGCTGCACTGCACCAATAAGAGTCCTTGGGCAAGACTCCTAACACTACACTGACCCACCTCTGTAATATGAGTAACCTTGTAAGTCATTCTGGATAAGTGCGTCAGCTAAATGCCATAAATGTAAATGTTTAGCATCTACCTGCCCTACAACCTGGCGAGTAGTGGGTTAGATTCATATCCAAATAAATCAGGGTTTCAGAATAATTGCTGACAGTTCACAAGTATAAATATACTTTACTTTGTCTCTTCTGGAGCTGGTTGACTGCTTCATCTGGCAGGTTTTCAACCCATGGTCCTGGAAGTGCTTTGCGCCCTTTAGTGTTGTCCTGTTTTCTTACATACACCTGATTCAGCTAGAAATTCACACCTTTCCTGACTGCACTAATGTCCTAAGTGGTTAACCCCTGGTTTATCATCGGCATGCTCTATCCTTACTTTAACACTGGAGTTTTTTTGCTGTTTTGGAAGAGAAAGTTGTATGAGGGGCCAACTTGACTAGAATGGTGATATACTAGGTTAGATCCATGTCCAGAGTAATGAGTTTTTGAGAATGATGTACAGCTTGAAACATAAGCAGCTGTTCACAGACAGAAATGTTCTTGATACATTGTTCTCCGATGTTCTATAGGGGCAGTGGTGGCTCAGCGGTTAGAGCGCCGGGCTATAACAGGGTTGTGGGTTCGATTCCCGGGCTTGGCAAGCTGCCACTGTTGGGCCCTTGAGCAAGGCCCTTTACCCTCTCTGCTCCCCGGGCGCTGGAGTTGGCTGCCCACCGCTGTGTGTGTGTGTGTGTGTGTGTGTGTGTGTGTGTATACTCACTGCCCCTAGTGCACTAGTGTGTGTGTGTGTGTGTGTGTGTGTGTGTACTCACTGCCCCTAGTGCACTAGTGTGTGTGTGTGTGTGTGTGTTCACTACCACAGATGGGTTAAATGCGGAGGACACATTTCGCTGTGCAGTGCACAGTTACCTTTTCTTCTCCAGTTGGAGAGGTTTGACTTAGACTTAAGCTTATGTCCCAGGTTCTCAGCCTTTAGTTGTGGAAGCTCACATGCTCTGCATGGTTTGTTTTTCTTTCTTGCACACTTGATCCACCTAATGAGAGCATTAACAACCTCTGAACACGCTGTTGGAGCAGGAAAACTTATGAGAAGGAGAAACCTTGGCTAAAAATGGGAAAGTACTGGGTTATGTCCATCCAGAGTGTATCAGTGTTTGAGGATGCTGTACGGTATGTGGTTAAGTAGAAACGTGCCTTACTACTTCTACGCTTGAAGAGGCTTCACTCTGGCTTGAGACGCATGTTTCCAACCCCTGGTT